>NC_057812.1:189704134-189739533 GCF_018294505.1 Triticum aestivum | reverse complement strand
CGCCACGCACGCACTCACCACCTCCCACTCGCCCGCGCTCCGGCCGGGCCGGGCGTGCGCGCGTGCGCCCGCGCCTTGACGGCCTCGCACGCCCCATCCTTCCTTCCCGTCACGGCCCCCGCTTCGCATCACCTCGCCCTGCTGCTCTGCTGCTGCTACAGCTCACTACCTAGCCATGCCCTGCTCTGCCCTGGCCCTGCTTTGGCCGCCGCTGGCCTCGCCCGTACCACCGCCCCGCTCTGCCCGGGCAGCGCCCATTCGACCCCGCCACCACCTTCACTGCTGCTGCCCAGCACCACCGCCGCCCCATGCCGGCGCTGTCGCACCACTGCTCCTTTGCCCCGCTCACCCCTTGCCCACCACCCTCCCCTTCTCACCACGCCTCGTGCCCGCGGTCCCCGTGCCGCTGCTCCCCTGGGCGAGCGCCCTGCTGGACTGGCGCCCACGTGCCCTATGCCCGTAAGAGCATCTCTAGCAGACCCCGTATAAGTGGTCAAACTCGCAAAGTAACCGCTTTTTACACTTTCAGTCGAAAAAATGGGCCTGAACAGACCCCTTAAAATCGTCCGACCCTTAAAAAAACTTTACAGGGCCATGTGAATGTGAACCCGAGACCCTCATATCTTCAGTTTTGAAGGCAATTTTGCCAGAGCCCTGAATACCGATCAACATTGGCAGTTGAGGAATCTCAGCTCCCGCCAACGCCACGAAGCTTGCCGGCCGCCTGCAGCGACCGCACCGCCGCCGCTGCGCCGTTCGCTACGCCCGTCCGCCGCCCATGGATGCTAGCTGATACGTCTCCAACGTATCTATAATTTTTTATTGTTCCATGCTATTACATTACTTGTTTTCGATGTTTAATGGGCTTTATTATGCACTTTTATATTATTTTTTGGACTAACCAATTAACCAAAGGCCTAGTGCAAAATGCTATTTTTTTGCCTATTTCAGTGTTTTGCAAAAAAGGAATATCAAACAGAATCCAAACGGAATGAAACCTTCACGAGGATCTTTTTTTGGAACAAACGCAATCTAGGAGACTTGGAGTGGAGGTCAAGGAAGCAACAAGACGGCCATGAGGTAGGGCGGCGCGCCCCCACCCTCGTGGGCCCCTCGTACCTCCACCGACCTACTTCTTTCACCTATATATACTCTTATACCCTAAAAACATCCAGGGGAGCCATGAAACCACTTTTCCACTGCCACAACCTTCTGTACCCGTGTGATCCCATCTAGGGACCTTTTCTGGCGATCTGCCAGGGGGGGATTCGATCACGGAGGGCTTCTACATCAACACCATAGCCTCTCCGATAATGTGTGAGTAGTTTACCACAGACCTTCGGGTCCATAGTGATTACTGATTAGCTAGATGGCTTCTTCTCTCTCTTTGATCTTCAATACAAAGTTCTCCTCGATGTTCTTGGAGATCTATTCGATGTAATACTTTTTGCGGCGTGTTTGCTGAGATCCGATGATTTGTGGGTTTATGATCAAGTTTATCTATGAACAATATTTGATTCTTCTCTGAATTCTTATATGCATGATTTGATATCTTTGCAAGTCTCTTCGAATTATTAGTTTGGTTTGGCCTACTAGATTGATCTTTCTTGCAATGGGAGAAGTGCTTAGATTTGGGTTCAATCTTGCGGTGCTCGATCCCAGTGATAGAAAGGGAACCGACACGTATTGTATTGTTTCCATCAAGGATAAAAATATGGGGTTTATATCATATTGCTCGAGTTTATCCCTCTACATCATGTCATCTTGCCTAATGTGTTACTCTGTTCTTATGGAGTTAATACTCTAGATGCATGCTGGATAGCGGTCGATGTGTGGAGTAATAGTAATAGATGCAGTATTGTTTCGGTCTAATTGACACGGACGTGATGCCTATGTTCATGATCATGCCTAGATATTCTCATAACTATGCGCTTTTCTATCAATTGCTTGGCAATAATTTGTTCACCCACCGTAATATATGATATCTTGAGAGATGCCACTAGTGAAACCTATGGCCCCCGGGTCTACTTTACATCATATTATTTTTTCGTCAACTAGCCATTTCTGTCGTCGTTTATTTTGCAATCTTTACTTTCCAATCTATACAGAAATACCAAAAATGTTTATCTTATTATCTTTATCAGATCTCACTTTTGCAAGTGGTCGTGAAGGGATTGACAACCCCTTTATCGGGTTGGTTGCAAGGTTCTTATTTGTTTGTGCAGGTACTAGGCGATTTGCGTGTAGTCTCCTACTGGATTGATACCTTGGTTCTCAAAACTGAGGGAAATACTTACGCTACTTTGCTGCATCACCCTTTCCTCTTCAAGGGAAAACCAACGCATGCTCAAGAGGTAGCAAGAAGGATTTCTGGCGCCGTTGCCGGGGAGGTTTACGCAAAGTCAAGCCAAGATTTGATCTCCCGTCAACTTGCCGATTTCTGGCGCCATTGTCGAGGAGATCTACGCCAAGTCAAGACATACCAAGTACCCATCACAAACTCTTATCCCTCGCATTACATTATTTTCCATTTGCCTCTCGTTTTCCTCTCCCCCACTTCACCTTTGTCGTTTTATTCGCCCTCTTCCGTTCGTCCTTCTATTTGCTCGTGTTACCATGTGCCTTCTATTAGCTTGCATCTTCGCTTGCTAAATATCTATTATTATGGATCCTCATCCTCTTGCTAATCTTTTTAAGAGATCCAATTATGATGAACCAATTTCTAGTGAGTTGAGTGCACTAGATTATCTTTATGGAGTTTTGGTTGAAATCCGTGGATATAAAAATTGTGATGAAGTGCTTTATAAAGCGATTCACGATAGATCTTTGAATAAAAAGCATGATCGCAATGATGTTATTATAGATTCTATGAATGTAAATTGTGATAATAATATGCAAAACCCTAAGCTTGGGGATGCTAGTTTTGTTATGTCCACTACTTGTTGCAATGATCATGATTGGGGTGATTCTTCTTATGATCTTGAAAATTTATTTAGGCCTCATGATGAATATAAGATTGATAATAATGTTTGCAATATTGAAAGTGGGTTTGGAAGAGTGTCAACTTTAGATCCCACGTATTTGGAGAATGTTCAATCTTATGCAATTTTCTATAAAAGTGGGTTTGTAGAGGTCATGACTTTAGTTAATGTTAATCCCACTATTTTGGAAGAGTGTCAACTTTGCATGCATGTGGATCATGTTGAAAATATTTTATGTGATATATATTTTGTTGAATTTTCTTATGACCCCACATGTAATTATTATGAGAGAAGAAAATATGATTGTAGAAATTTTCATGTTACTAAATTACCTCTCGTTATGTTGAGATTGCTATTGTTTCTTTCCGCTTCCTTGCATATGCTAGTTTTACTTGCTATGATAATTTTTTTGCCTATAAGATGCCTATGCATAGGAAGTATGTTAGACTTATATGTGATTTTCATATGCTTCATGATGCTCCCTTCGTGTTTCAACTGCTATCTTTCATGTGAGCATCATTAAAATTTTAGATGCCTAGCTAGGGGCGTTAAACGATACTGCTTGTTGGGAGGCAACCCAATTTTATTTTTGTTCATTGCTTTTTGTTCCTGTTTAGTAATAACTAATCGTCTATCCTCTGTTATGGTTGTGTTTTTTTATGTTTTAATTAGTGTTTGTGCCAAGTAAAGCCTTTAGGATCTTCTTGGGTGATTGTTATTTGATCTTGCTGAAAAAAACAGAAAGTATGCGCTCACGATAATAATTTTCATTTTTTACCGGAGAGCGATAAAATACCAATTCCAACTGTAGTAGATCAATATACAAATTATTTAGAATTTCCTAATTTCTCAGGATTTTTGGAGTTATATAAGTATTCGAAACCTACAGATTTCTACAGACTGTTCTGTTTTTTGACAGATTCTGTTTTTCGTGGGTTGTTTGCTTATTTTGATGAATCTATGGCTAGTATCGGGGTGTATGAACCATGGAGAAGTTGGAATACAGTAGGTTTAACACCAATATAAATAAAGAATGAGTTCATTACAGTACCTTAAAGTGGTGGTTTGTTTTCTTATAATAACGGAGCTCATGAGATTTTCTGTTGAGTTTTGTGTTGTGAAGTTTTCAAGTTTTTGGGTAAAGAATTGATGGATTTTGGAACAAGGAGTGGCAAGAGCCTAAGCTTGGGGATGCCCAAGGCACCCCAAGGTAAAATCCAAGGACAAACAAAAGCCTATGCTTGGGGATGCCCTGGAAGGCATCCCCTCTTTCGTCTTCATCTATCGGTAACTTCACTTGAGGCTATTTTTTTATTCACCACATGATATGTGTTTTGCTTGGAGCGTCTTGTATGATTTGAGTCTTTGCTTTTTAGTTTACCACAATCATCCTTGCTGTACACACCTTTGCGAGAGACACACATGAATCGGAATTTATTAGAATACTCTCTGTGCTTCACTTATATCTTTTGAGCTAGATAATTTTGCTGTAGTACTTCACTTATATCTTTTTGGAGCACGGTGGTGGTTTTATTTTTTTAGAGATTATTGATCTCTCATGCTTCACTTATATTATTTTGAGAGTCTTTTAGAACAGCATGGTAATTTTCTTTGTCTATAAATTGGTCCTAACATGATAGGCATCCAGGATGAGTATAATAAAAACTTTCATATAGAGTGCATTAAATACTATAAGAAGTTTTGATTCTCGACAGTTGTTTTGAGATATAAAGGTGGTAATATTAGAGTTGTGCTAGTTGAGTAATTATGGAATTGAGAAATACTTGTGTTGAAGTTGGTAAGTCCCGTATCATGCACGTATGGTAAACGTTGTGTGACAAATTTGAAGCATGAGGTGTTCTTTGATTGTTTTCCTTATGAGTGGCGATCGGGGACAAGCGATGGTCTTTTCCTACCAATCTATCCCCCTAGGAGCATGCCGTAGTGCTTGGTTTTGATGACTTGTAGATTTTTACAATAAGTATGTGAGTTCTTTATGACTAATATTGAGTCCATGGATTATACGCACTCTCACCCTTCCATCATTGCTAACCTCTTCGGTACCGTGCATTGCCCTTTCTCACCTCGAGAGTTGGTGCAAACTTCACCGGTACATCCAAAACCTGTGATATGATACGCTCTATCACACATAAGCCTCCTTATATCTTCCTCAAAACAACCACCATACCTACCTATTATGGCAGTTCCGTAGCAATTTTGAGATATATTGCCATGCAACTTTCCACTGTTCCGTTTATTATGACACGCTCCATCATTGTCATATTGCTTTGCATGATCATGTAGTTGACATCGTATTTGTGGCAAAGACACCTTCATAATTCTTTCATACATGTCACTCTTGATTCATCGCATATCCCTGTACACCGCCGAAGGCATTCACACAAAGTCATATTTTGTTCTAAGTATCGAGTTGTAATTCTTCAGTTGTAAGTAAATAAAAGTATGATGATCATCATTATTAGAGCATTGCCCCATGTGAGGAAAGGATGATGGAGACTATGATTCCCTCACAAGTCGGCGTGAGAATCCGGACGAAAAAAAAGAGGCCATAAAAAGAGAAAAAAGGCCCAAACAAAAAATAGAGAGAAAAAGGGAGAAGGGGCAATGTTACTATCCTTTTTCCACACTTGTGCTTGAAAGTAGCACCATGATATTCATGATCGAGAGTCTCTTATTTTGTCACTTTCATATACTAGTGGGAATTTTTCATTATAGAACTTGGCTTGTATATTCCAATGATGGGCTTCCTCAAAATGCCCTAGGTCTTCGTGAGCAAGCAACTTGGATGCGCACCCACTTAGTTTCTTTTGTTGAGCTTTCATATATTTATAGCTCTAGTGCATCCGTTGCATGGCAATCCCTACTCCTTGCATTGACATCAATTGATAGGCATCTCCATAGCCCGTTGATTAGCCGCGTCAAAGTGAGACTTTCTCCCTTTTTATCTTCTCACAAAACCTCCATCATCATATTCTATTCCACTCATAGTGCTATGTCCATGGCTCGCGCTCATATATTGCGTGAAAGTTGAAAGAGTTTGAAAAGGCTAAGTACGAAACAATTGCTTGGCTTGTCATCGGGGTTGTGCATGATGGGAGCATTTTGTGTGACGAAAATGAAGGATGGCCAAACTATATGGTTTTGTAGGGATAAGCTTTCTTTGGCTATGTTATTTTGATAAGACATAATTGCTTGGTTAGCATGCTTGAAGTATTATTATTTTTATGTCAATATTAAACTTCTGTCTAGAATCTTTTGGATCAAAACATTCATGCCACAATAAAGAGAATTACATTGAAAATTTATGTTAGGTAGCATTCCACATCAAAAATTCTGTTTTTATCATTTACCTACTCGAGGACGAGCAGGAATTAAGCTTGGGGATGCTTGATACGTCTCCAACGCATCTATAATTTTTCATTGTTCCATGCTATTATATTATCTATTTTGGATGTTTAATGGGCTTTATTATGCACTTTTATATTTTCTTTGGGACTAACCTATTAACCAAAGGCCTAGTGCAAATTGCTATTTTTTTCCTATTTCTGTGTTTCACAGAAAAGGAATATCAACCAGAATCCAAATGAATGAAACCTTCGCGAGGATCTTTTTTGGAACAAACGCAATCCAGGAGACTTGGAGTGGAGCTCAAGGAAGCAACGAGGCGGCCACGAGGTACGGCGGCGCGCCCAGGGGGACAGGTGCGCCCCCACCCTCGTGGGCCCCTCGTAGCTCCACCGACCTACTTCTTTCGCCTATATATACTCTTATACCCTAAAAACATCCAGGGGAGCCACGAAACCACTTTTCCACCGCCGCAACCTTCTGTACCCGTGAGATCCCATCTGGGGACCTTTTCTGGCGATCTGTCGGAGGGGGATTCGATCACGAAGGGCTTCTACAACAACACCATAGCCTCTCCGATGATGTGTGAGTAGTTTGCCACAGACCATCGGGTCCATAGTGATTACCTAGATGGCTTCTTCTCTCTCTTTGATCTTTAATACAAAGTTCTCCTCGATGTTCTTGGAGATCTATTCGATGTAATACTGTTTACGGTGTGTTTGCTGGGATCCGATGAATTGTGGGTTTATGATCAAGTTTATCTATGAACAATGTTTGATTCTTCTCTGAATTCTTATATGCATGATTTGATATCTTTGCAAGTCTCTTCGAATTATTAGTTTTGTTTGGCCTACTAGATTGATCTTTCTTGCAATGGGAGAAGTGCTTAGCTTTTGGTTCAATCTTGCGGTGCTCGATCCCAGTGGCAGAAATTGAACCGACACGTATTATATTGTTGCCATCGAGGATAAAAAAGATGGGGTTTATATCATATTGCTTGAGTTTATCCCTCTACATCATGTCATCTTGCCTAATGCGTTACTCTCTTCTTATGAACTTAATACTCTAGATGCATGCTGGATAGCGGTCGATGTGTGGAGTAATAATCGTAGATGCAGAATCGTTTCGGTCTACTTGACACGGACGTGATGCCTATGTTCATGATCATGCCTAGATATTATCATAACTATGCGCTTTTCTATCAATTGCTCAGTAGTAATTTGTTCACCCATCGTAATATATGCTATCTTGAGAGAAGCCACTAGTGAAACCTATGGCCCCCGGGTCTATTTACATCATATTATTTTCCCGTCAACTAGCCATTTCGGTCGCCGTTTATTTTGCAATCTTTACTTTCCAATCTATACAAAAATATTTATCTTATTATCTTTATCAAATCTCACTTTTGCAAGTGGCCGTGAAGGGATTGACAACCCCTTTATCACGTTGGCTGCAAGGTCTTTATTTGTTTGTGCAGGTACTAGGCAATTTGCGTGTAGTCTCCTACTAGATTGATACCTTGGTTCTCAAAACTGAGGGAAATACTTACGCTACTTTGCTGCATCACCCTTTCCTCTTCAAGGGAAAACCAACACATGCTCAAGAGGTAGCACTAGCTAGCTAGCTGCGGTGAATCGATGCGAGCTAGCTAGATGTGAATCGATGCGAGCTAGCTAGCTAGGTACGGCCATGCTAGCTAGCTAGCTAAGTCCGGCGGCCCGTGCCCAGCCGTCGCCCGCGCATCATGGCCGTCCTGTGTCTTTCTCATCGTCCGCCGGCCTCTGCTCTGCCCATATCTTCCTCGTCTTCATGTCGGTCGATGGTCGATTTCAAAAGCCATGGGTGTGATGTGGACTAGTATAGGGACGTTGCTATGGTACTTATGGCTTACTCGCAATAAACTTACCATAGAGGGTATCTTCCCATCGCACTCTGCTAACATCATATACAAATGCTCTATCCTCATGCAGTAGTGGAGTCCGTTGGCGAGGCGGGAGGACTTTGAGATGATGAAGCAAGCGCAAGAACGACTCCACCAAGTGTACGTGGCGGCTAGGGAGCCCACGATGCCCTCCTAGTGTGGGAGTGCCCTTTTGTTTTGCGAGCCTGCGTGCTTTGATATTTAGGCTTCGGCCTTCTAATGTGCTCGCTGCCTGGCTTTCAGCCCTTAGACTCTCGCTTTATTTCGTTGCGGCCAGGGCTTTTGGTCTTGTACGGTTCTTTTTGGTTGCTACTCTTCCTATTGTGTGTGTTTTATTAATTTAAAGCCGGACGCTCCTAGCGTCTTCGTTCTAAAAAAAGAAGAAGAGGAAGAGGTATATTCATAGAATATTCTCTTTTACGTGTTGATTATACGGGGTATGTTCGGCCGCTGCCCACGCCAGCCCGTAAAACCGATTCTCCGTGAACTGTAAAAGCGATATAAGGGTCCGCAATATAAGGGGTCTGCTAGAGATGCTCTAACCCGCTAGCGACAACACCCGCTAAAGACCCCTTGGCCAATGACAAGTGGGGCCACCCCTGTGAAACATTTTAGAAATAAATAAATATGATGAAATTAATTAATTAGGATAATTAATTAACTTAATTATTTATGTATATTAAACTAATTAAACTTAGTTAACTTAATTAAGTAATTAACCTAATTAATAGGTAATTAGATAAACAGTCAATGACACTCGGCCCCACTGCCTAGTTTGACCAGTCCAATGCACTGTTAACTGATGACATCATGCTGATGTCATGATGATGTAGTAAACATATTTTTGATTTAAATTAATTCTGTTAATTTAAAAAATGAATTAAAACTTTGAAAAATAATATAAAATAAACCGTATCTCGGATGAAAAATACTTTATACATGAAAGTTGCTCAGAAAAATGAGACGAATCCGAATACGTAGTCCGTTAGTGTGCCACACGTCCCTAGCATGGCGAACATGCAACTGTCCCCCTTCGTTTCATTTGTCCGAAAATGCCTAACACTGGGAATACTTCCTCGGATGTTTCCCCCTTAGCCGGTATCACCTAGTGCTACGTTAGGTCACCTCTAGCACCTCTTATTGCCATGCATCCTCATGCATCTGTTTGCATTGTATTCATTTTTTCTTCTCCCTCTTCTCTCCGGTAGACTTTGAGACTGACGCCGGTCGACTACGGTGTTGACGACCCCCTCCTTCACAACAGAGCTTCCAGGCAAGCAAACCCCCTTTGATCATCCCGATATCACCCATTCCTTCTCTCTACTACTTGCATTGGAGTATTGCTACTATTGTCGGTTTGATCCTATACTGCTCCATGGCATGTCCTTCTTAATTACTATTGATACCTTTACCTACAATCCTAAATGCTTAGTATAGGTTGCTAGAATTACATCAGTGGCCCTACACTCTTGTCCGTCTGTCATGCTATACTATTGGGCCGTCATCACTTCGGGAGGTGATCACGGGTATATGCTATGCACTATTACATTACTTGTGATACTGTTCGAATATGGGGACTGAAGGGGCAGGCGGTTCCACCCAGGTAGTGGTGGGCCTGGGTTCCCGATGGCCCCCGAGTGTTACTTTGTGGCGGAGCGACATGGCAGGTTGTGACTGAAGAAAATATGCCATAGAGGCAATAATAAAGTTGTTATTTATATTTCCTTATATCATGATAAATGTTTATTATTCATGCTATAGTTGTATTAACCGGAAACTTAGTACATGTGTGAATACATAGACAAACAGAGTGTCACTAGTATGCCTCTACTTGACTAGCTCGTTGAATTAATGATGGTTATGTTTCCTAACCATAGACAAGAGTTATCACTTGATTAACGGGATCACATCATCAGAGAATGATGTGATTGACTTGATCCATCCGTTAGCTTAGCACGATGATCATTTAGTTTGTTTCTATTGCTTTCTCCATAACTTATACATGTTCCTATGACTATGAGATCATGCAACTCCCGAATACCGGAGGAACACTTAGTGTGCTATCAAACGTCACAATGTAACTGGGTGACTATAAAGATGCTCTACAGGTGTCTTTGATGGTGTTTGTTGAGTTGGCATAGATCGAGATTAGGATTTGTCACTCTGAGTATCGCAGAGGTATCTCTGGGCCCTCTCGATAATGCACATCACTATAAGCCTTGCAAGCAATGTAACTAATGAGTTAGTTCCGGTACGGTGCATTATGGAACGAGTAAAGAGACTTGCTAGTAACGAGATTGAACTAGGTATTGAGATACCAACGATCGAATCTCAGGCAAGTAACATACCGATGACAAAGGGAACAACGTATGTTGTTGTGCGGTTTGACCGATAAAGATCTTCGTAGAATATGTAGGAACCAATATGAGCATCTAGGTTTCGCTATTGGTTATTGACCGGAGATGAGTCTCGATCATCTCCACATATTTCTCGAACCCGTAGGGTCGGCACGCTTAACGTTCGGTGACGATCGGTATTATGAGTTTATGTGTTTTGATGTACCGAAGGTAGTTCGGAGTCCCGGATTTGATCACGGACATGATGAGGAGTCTCGAAATGGTTGAGACATAAAGATCGATATATTGGAAGCCTATGTTTGGACATCGGAATGGTTCCAGATAAGTTCGGGCATTTTCCGGAGTACCAGGAGGTTACCGGAGGCATTTCCTATTTAGCGCTGCAGGCACCGGTTATAGCTATTTCCGCAAACCGGCGCCTGCAGCCGCGTTAACTGGGCTTGGCCCATATTTTTTCCTTTCCTTCCTGTCGTGAGGACAAAAAAGGAACACTTTGGATGGGAATCGATCCCACACCCTCACGGTCGTTCTACTCATGCACTAACCACCGCAATAACTTGTATAAGTTGCCCAAACTACTACTTCTTCACCTTTTCTTCTTACAACGATTTCTTTTTTCTATTTCTTTTTCCTTTTTATTTGAAACGGTTTTATTATTATTTTGTTCTTTTTCTTTTTTCTTCTTTTCGGAACGGTTTTATATTTCTTTTGCTAATTTGAAAGAACATTTTTTCAAAATCGGTGAACTTTCTTTCACAATCGATGAACTCCTTTTCAAGATTGATGAACTTTTTTCTAAATCGATGAACTTTTTTTCTAAATTGATGAACTTGTTTTCAAAACCAATGAACTCTTTTCACAATCCATGAACTTTTTTTCAAAATGGATGAACTCTTTTTCAAAATTGATGAACTTTTTTCAAAATGGTTGAACTCTTTTTCAAAATTGATGAACTGTTTTTCAAAATTGATGACCTTTTTTAAAATTTTGTGAAGTTATTTCAAAATTGATGAACTCTTTCCCAATTTGATGAACTTTTTCCAATTTTTGTGAACTTTTTTCCAAATTTGTTTATTTTAAAAAAATGGATGAAAGTTTCCAAATCTGTGAACTTTTTTGAAATCTCGATTTTTTTTCTTTTTTGTGATTTTTTTCGTTTCAAGTTTTCATCTTTTTTCTAAAGTCAGCGGTTGACCAGTCAGTTAACTAGTCAACCGCGACCGTACGAACAGCCCTCGAGGCTCTCGATCGAGCGAGGGACCAGGTGGGGCGAGTTTAGCGAGCGACTGGGCATGGTCGCCACATGGGCCGGCCCATGATTCGGCGGCTGTGAGCGCCAGCTCCCTTAGCTGGCGCCTGAAGCGCCAACTAGGTGCTCCCTTACCGGACCTCCCCCCGGGGTGTATATGGGCCTTATTGGGCCTTAGTGGAATAGAGGAGAGGAAGGGCAAAGGTGGGAGGCGCCCCCCCTAGCCCAATCCGAATTGGGTGGGGGCTGCCCCCCTTTCCTTCCTTCTCTCCTCCCCTTCCTTCTCTCCTACTCCTACTACTTGGAAGGGGGGAATCCTACTCCCGGTGGGAGTAGGAATCCCCTAGGGCACGCCATAGAGGGTCGGCCCTCCCCCCTTCTCCACTCCTTTATATACGGGGGAGGGGGCACCCCATAGACACACAAGTTGATCATTGTCTTAACCGTGTGCAGTGCCCCCCTCCACCATAATCCATCTCAGTCATATCGTAGCGGTGCTTAGGCGAAGCCCTGTTCCGGTAGCTTCATCATCACCGCCATCACGCCGTCGTGCTGACGAAACTCTCCCACGACACTCAGCTGGATCTAGAGTTCGTTGGACGTCACCGAGCTGAACGTGTGCAGATCGCGGAGGTGCCATACCTTCAGTGCTAGGATCGGTCGGATCGTGAAGACATTCGACTACATCAACCGCGTTGTCATAACGCTTCTGCTTACGGTCTACGAGGGTACATAAACAACACTCTTGCCCTCTCATTGCTATGGATCACCTAGATAGATCTTGCGTGTGCGTAGGATTTTTTTTGAAATTACTACGTTCCCCAATAGTGGCATCCAAGCTAGGTCTATGCGTAGATGTTATTTGCACGAGTAGAACACAAAGGAGTTGTGGGCGTGGGAATATACATATTGCTTGCCGTCACTAGTTGATTCTTGATTTAGCGGTATTGTTGGGTGCAACGGCTCAGACCGACATTACGCGTACGCTTATGCGAGACTGGTTCTACCGACGTGCTTCGCACACATGTGGCTAGTGGGTGTTAGTTTCTCCAACTTTAGTTGAATCGGATTCAATGAACAAGGTTCTTTCTAAAGATCAAAAAGCAATCACTATACCACGTTGTGGTTTTTTGATGCGTAGGTAAGAACGGTTCTTGCTAAGCCCGTAGCAGCCACGTAAAACTTGCAACAACAAAGTAGAGGACGTCTAACTTGTTTTTGCAGGGCATGTTGTGATGTGATATGGTCAAGACATGATGCTAAATTTTATTGTATGAGATGATCATGTTTTGTAACAGAGTTATCGACAACTGGCAGGAGCCATATGGTTGTCGCTTTATTGTATGAAATGCAATTGCCATGTAATTGCTTTACTTTATCACTAAGCGGTAGCGATAGTCGTAGAAGCAATATTTGGCGGCACGACAATGATGCTTCGATGGAGATCAAGGTGTCAAGCCGGTGACGATGGTGATCATGATAGTGCTTTGGAGATGGAGCTCAAAGGCACAAGATGATGATGGCCATATCATATCACTTATATTGATTGCATGTGATGTTTATCATTTATGCATCTTATTTTGCTTAGTTCGGCGGTAGCATTATAAGATGATCTCTCACTAAATTTCAAGGTATAAGTGTTCTCCCTGAGTATGCGCCGTTGCTACAGTTCGTCGTGCCGAGACACCACGTGATGATTGGGTGTGATAAGCTCTACGTTCACATACAATGGGTGCAAGCCAGTTTTGCACATGTGGAATACTCGGGTTAAACTTGACGAGCCTAGCATATGCAGATATGGCCTCGGAACACTGAGACTGAAAGGTCGAGCATGAATCATATAGTAGATATGATCAACATAGTGATGTTCACCATTGAAAACTACTCCATATCACGTGATGATCGGACATGGTTTAGTTGATATGGATCACGTGATCACTTATATATTAGAGAGATGTCTATCTAAGTGGGAGTTCTTAAGTAATTTGATTATCTGAACTTTAATTTATCATGAACTTAGTACCCGATAGTATTTTGCAGGTCTATGTTGTTGTAGATAGATGGCCCGTGTTGTTGTTCCATTGAATTTTAATGTGTTCCTAGAGAAAGCTAAGTTGAAAGATGATGGTAGCAACTACACGGATTGGGTCCGTAACTTGAGGATTATCCTCACTGCTGCACAGAAGAATTACGTCCTGGAAGCACTGCTAGGTGACAAACCCATTGTAGGAGCAACACCAGATGTTGTGAACACCTGGCAGAGCAAAGCTGATGACTACTCGATAGTTTAGTGTGCCATGCTTTACGGCTTAGAACCGGGACTTCAACGATGTTTTGAATGTCATGGAGCATATGAGATGTTCCAGGAGTTGAAGTTAATATTTCAAGCAAATGCCCGGATTGAGAGATGTGAAGTCTCCAATAAGTTCTACAACTGCAAAATGGAGGAGAATAGTTATGTCAGTGAACATATACTCAGAATGTCTAGGTACCACAACCACTTGACTCAGCTGGGAGTTAATCTTCCTGATGATAGTGTCATTGACAGAGTTCTTCAATCACTGCCACCAAGCTACAAGAGCTTCGTGATGAACTATAATATGCAAGGGATGGATAAGACTATTCCCGAGCTCTTCGCAATGCTAAAGGCTGCGAAGGTAGAAATCAAGATGAAGCATCAAGTGTTGATGGTCAACAAGACCACTAGTTTCAAGAAAAAAGGTAAAGGGAAGAAGGGGAACTTCAAGAAGAACAACAAGCCAGTTGCTGCTCAAGTATTTGGCGGAGAAGAAGGATGGCAAAGTGAAAGGTATATTTGATATACATGTTATTGATGTGTACCTTACTAATGCTCGCAGTAGCGCCTGGGTATTTGATACTGGTTCTGTTGCTAATATTGGCAACTCGAAACAGGGGCTACGGATTAAGCGAAGATTGGCTAAGGACGAGGTGACGATGTGCGTGGGAAATGGTTCCAAAGTCGATGTGGTCGTCGTCGGCACGCTACCTCTACATCTACCTTCGAGATTAGTTTTAGACCTAAATAATCGTTATTTGGTGCCAGCGTTGAGCATGATTATTATATCTGGATCTTGTTTGATGTGAGACGGTTATTCATTTAAATCAGAGAATAATTGTTGTTCTATTTATATGAGCAATATCTTTTATGGTCATGCACCCTTGATGAGTGGTCTATTTTTACTAAATCTTGATAGTAGATACACATCTTCATAGTATTAAAGCCAAAAGATGCAAAGTTTATAATGATAGTGCAACTTATTTGTGGCACTTCCATTTGGGTCATATTTGTATAAAGCGCATGAAGAAACTCCATTCTGGTGGAGTTCTGGAATCACTTGCTTATGAATCACTTGGTACTTGCGAACCATGCCTCATGGGCAAGATGACTAAAACTCCATTCTCCGGAACAATGGAGCGAGCAACAGAGTTATTGGAAATCATACATACTGATGTATGTGGTCCAATGAACGTTGAGGCTCGCGGCGGATATCGTTATATTCTTACCTTCATAGATGATTTGAGCAGATATAGGTATATCTACTTAATGAAACATAAGTCTGAAACATTTGAAAAGTTCAAAGAATTTCACAGTGAAGTGGAAAATCATCATAACAAGAAAATCAAGTTTCTACGATCTGATCGTGGAGGTGAATATTTGAGTTATGAGTTTGGACTTCATTTGAAACAATGTGGAATAGTTTCACAACTCACACCACCTGGAACACCACAATGTAATTGTGTGTCCGAACGTCGTAACCACACTTTATTAGATATGGTGCGATCTATGCTGTCTCTCACTGATTTACTGCTATTGTTTTGGGGTTATGCTTTAGAGACGGCTGCATTCACGTTAAATAGGACACCATCAAAATCTGTTGAGACGACACCTTATGAACCGTGGTTTTGCAAGAAACCCAAGTTGTCGTTTCTTAAAGTTTGGGGCTGCGATGCTTATGTGAAAAAGCTTCAACCTGATAAGCTCGAACCCAAATCGGAGAAATGTGTCTTCATAGGATACCCAAAGGGGACTGTTGGGTACACCTTCTATCACAGATCCGAAGGCAAGATATTCGTTGCTAAGAATGGATCCTTTCTAGAGAAGGAGTTTCTCTCGAAAGAAGTGAGTGGGAGGAAAGTAGAACTTGACGAGGTAATTGTACCTTCTCCCTTATTGGAAAGTAGTTCATCACTAAAATCAGTTCTAGTGATTCCTACACTAGTAAGTGAGGAAGCTAATGATGATGATCATGAAACTTCTGATCAAGTTATATCGAACCTTGTAGGTCAACCAGTGTAAGATCTGCACCAGAGTGATACGGTAATCCTGTTTTGGAGGTCATGTTACTTGACCTTGATGAACCTACGAACTATGAGGAAGAGATGATGAGCCCAGATTCCGCAAAATGGCTTGAGGCCATGAAATCTAAGATGGGATCCATGTATGAGAACAAAGTATGGACTTTGGTTGACTTGCTCGTTGATCGGCAGGCCATAGAGAATAAATGGATCTTCAAGAAGACGACTGACACTGATGGTAATGTTACTGTCTACAAAACTTGACTTGTTGCAAAAGGTTTTTGACAAGTTCAAGGAGTTGACTACGATGAGACCTTCTCACCCGTAGCGATGCTTAAGTCCGTCTGAATCATGTTAGCAATTGCCACATTTTATGATTATGAAATTTGGCAAATGGATGTCAAAACTGCATTCCTTAATGGATATCTTAAAGAAGAGCTGTATATGATGCAACCAGAAGGTTTTGTCGATCCAAAAGGTGCTAACAAAGTGTGCAAGCTCCAGCGATCCATTTATGGACTCGTGCAAGCCTCTCGGAGTTGGAATATACGCTTTGATAGTGTGATCAAAGCATATTGTTTTATACAGACTTTTGGAGAAGCCTGTATTTACAAGAAAGTAACTGGGAGTTTTGTAGCATTTCTGATATTATATGTAGATGACATATTGCTGATCGGAAATGATACTGAATTTCTAAATAGCATAAAAGGATACTTGAATAAGAATTTTTCAATGAAAGACCTTGGTGAAGCTGCTTATATACTAGGCATCAAGATCTATAGAGATAGATCAAGACGCTTAATTGGACTTTCACAAAGCGCATACCTTGATAAAGTTTCAAAGAAGTTCAAAATGGATCAAGCAAAGAAAGGGTTCTTGCTTGTGTTACAAGGTGTGAAGTTGAGTCAGACTCAATGGCCGACCACTGCAGAAGATAGAGAGAAAATGAAAATCATTCCCTATGCTTCAGACATAGGTTCTATCATGTATGCAATGCTGTGTACCAGACCTGATGTGTGCCTTGCTATTAGTTTAGCAGGGAGGTACCAAAGTAATCCAGGAGTGGATCACTGAACAACGGTCAAGAACATCCTAAAATACCTGAAATGGACTAACACTACAAAAAAAGACACATCCATGACATTTTGGGCCAAACCAATTTTTTTTCTATCATACATATGACACTTCTATGACAATAATTGTGACAAAACCCGGTACCATCATAGATGTGGTGGGCTCCTACTTCTATGACAAAAAATCATGACAGAAAATGGATTTTCGTCCTGGGCGGGCCGGAGACGCAGCTACATGACATTCTTTGGGTCGTCCATGACGGAAAAAACCGTGGTAGAAGCGAGGGAGAGGAAAATTTCGGGGAGTTCCCGGTTACGGTGGGAGGTTGGGGGCCGAGCGATGCGTGTTTCTCTCGTACACGTACGAGCGTGTGTGCGTGGCGTTGGCTCTAACTGAACCCGAGCGAGGCGT
The DNA here is from genome assembly GCF_018294505.1 of Triticum aestivum. Classification (NCBI taxonomy): domain Eukaryota; kingdom Viridiplantae; phylum Streptophyta; class Magnoliopsida; order Poales; family Poaceae; genus Triticum; species Triticum aestivum. The sequence goes on along the minus strand of NC_057812.1, from coordinate 189,721,857 downwards.
TGGGCTCTAACTGAACCCGAGAGATTGCACTGCAGGCTACGCGTTACTGAACCCGAGCGATCGATCGATGGCTGTTAACTGAACCCGATCGAGCGATTCCTTCGCTACTGCTGCTAACTGAAGCCGATCGATGCTGCCTCTGGATGAACAGTGAGCGTTACGGGGGGGTTTGGATGAACAGTTCCCGGTGGGGGTGGATGAACAGGACCCCGTGGTGTTGCCTCTGGATGAACAGGACCCCGATCGATCGAGCCGGTTGGGGCTGGATGAACAGGACCCCATGGAGGGCTGGATGAACAGGACCACCCCGTGGAGGGCAGGATGAACACTAGACGGTGGAGGGCAGGATGAACAGTAGCCCGTGGAGGGGTGGTTGAACAGGAGTCCGTGGAGAGGGCTGGTTGAACAGTAGCCGGTGGAGTAGCGCACGGTGGAGGCTGGATGAACAGGAGCCCGTGGATGAACAGTCGCAGGTGGAGGCTAGAGGAGGTCGACGGTGGATGAACAGTAGCTCATGGAGGCTGGAGGGGGTCGACGGTGGTGATGAACAGTATCCCGTGGAGTCCTGTTTTGCGGTACGCCACACCCCTCCCGATGAACAGGACCCCCGTTTCGACCGTAGCGCTCCAACACAAGTCCGTTTCCTCCATTTTGTGATACGCCACACCCCTCCCAATGAACAGGACCCCCATTTCGACCGTAGGAGGTCCGTTTTGTCCATTTTGCGGTACGCCACACACCTCCCGATGAATAGGACCCCCGTTTCGACCGTAGGAGGTCCGTTTCCTCCGTTTTGCGGTCTGCCAGACCCCTCCCTATGAACAGGATCCCGTTTCGAATGTGGCCGGTCGAACACAAGGCCGTTTCCTCCGTTGTGCGGTACGCCAGGCCTCGTTTCCATCGCCTGTTCCATCCAAGCCCTCCCGATGAACACGACGCATTCCGTTGCCTCCCCATGAACACGACGCATTCCGTTACCTCCCCATGAACACGACGCATTCCGTTGCCTCCCCATGAAAACGATGACAACGTTGTTTCTCCGTTCCGACCCAGCCATGTACACGAGCCCTGGCCGTACGTATGCGCGAATAGGCGTTCGAGACCCCGCCCGTATGTACACATATGTGGCCGTATTTTCTTTCTTGCACCCTGACCGCTATACGTACATGTACATGCTACATGCGCGCCTCTACTACGACACGTGTGCGCCTCTACATCGACCAGTATATATGTACGTACACGTTCGTGACCAGTATATATGTACGCTTCGACCAGGTGGGTCCCGACTGTCAGGCACTTTCTTGCGTGCAAAGATGTAGCTGGTGGGTCCCAGCAGTCAGGGGGGACGAAATACGGTGGCCCGTCCAATGGGTCCCCGCTGTCAGGTGGAGGAATAATTATTTTGCACGTAATAAGAAGGCACTTCCTTGCTGCAACCGTGGACCCAGCTGTCAGCGTCTCCACGTACAGTCCACGTCCGATGGAAGCCGTTCCTTGACAACGTTGACCATGCCGCGCCGAGAGCACCAGGGCGGTGGATGACGGCGACGCCTAGGAAGGGGACGACGCAGAGCCGGGGAAGACGCGGCAGTGGATGCCCACGCGTAGAGGAGTACGAGGGCACTGGTTCGCTGCGGTGTGAGGCTGCCGTCACCGCAGAGTAGCAGGGGGTGTGGGTGAGTAGAGGGATGCCCTGGCCAGCGGTGGGAGTAGTAGGGGGTGGTGAGGCCTTCGCTGCATCGCAGCCGGCCATGGGAGGCAGGAGCACGAGGCACGACCGGCGCTGGTTTGGGCGGCTGGAGCAAGAAGACCAGAGGTTGAAGAAGCACTACGGCCGTTGGATGGACATCGTATGGTCACAAGAGCTAGAATCCTGCATATTGACTAAGTTGACAAAGCCCTCCATCCACGTCAACTTAGTAGGCCCACAAGTCAGCCTGCCACTATACTGGGTCCCAGCTAACAGGGGGGTATTCATTTTTTTGTGTGTAATACGGAGGCACTTCCTTGTGTGCGAAGATATAGCTGGTGGGTCTGAGCTGTCAGCGGCGGTAATGTTTTTTTCGCAAAATACAAAGGCCCTTTCGGTGGGTCCCTAATGTCAGGTGGAGGAATCATTATTTTGCGCGTAATAAGGAGGCATTTCCTTGCGTGCGGCCGTGGACCTAGCTGTTGGCCTCTCCACGTACAGTCCACTTCAGATGCATGTCGGTCGTTGACCACATTGACCAGGCCGCGCCAAGAGCAGCAGGGCGGTGGACGACGGCGAGGCCTAGGAAGGGAACGACATGAAGGCAGAGAAGACTCGGCAGTTGTTTCCCACGCGGAGGGGAGTACGACTGTACGAGGGTTTACTGGTTCGTCTGCCGTCGCCGGAGAATAATAGCGGGTGTGGGTGAGTAGAGGGATGGCTAGGCCAGCGATGGGAGTACGGTGGGGCGGTGAGGCCTGCGCGGCAGCACAGCCGGCCGCGGGGAGGAGGGAGCAGGCAGTCCTGCCGGCGCTAGTTTGAGCGGCTGGAGCAGGAAGAGCAGAGATTGAAGAAGCACGACGGCCGTTGGATGGACATCCAACAGTCACTGCTTGTGCGTCAACCTTTTTTTTAGGAAAGCCTCAAATCTGTGGAAAACAACATACAGCCCATCTGCCATTATTTCTAATAATTTTCAGCCCATTTGCTAATTCTTAAGGTTTTTTGGAGCTCATATTCTTTTTGTTAGCATTACAGCCCAAATTGTGGCCACGGTTAAAAAATTATACGAAATTTTGCATATTTCGGTGCGGTTCGAACTGTTTTTAATCCTGAAATTTTGACTCACACTCAAACTGGTTTTAAAAATAAATGTATATCAATATAAAATCCAACAAATTCTTCACGCGTAAAAATTAATGTAATTTAAAATCTTGAAATGAAAAAAAAGATATTTGAAACTAATTGCCGATTTGATGTGTTTTAAAAATGTACAACCCATTTCTCATTACTGATGGGCCATTTTCTCGGCCAGCCGAATGAAATCTCTCCTCATCTTGAAAGATTTGCAGCCCAACAGGCCTGACAAAGTGACTTACTTGGCAAATCACAAAAAAAACTGGGCTGTGGCCGTGGACCCAGCTGTCAGCCTCTCCACGTACAGTACTCTTCCGATGGAAGTTGTTCCTTGACCACGCCGCGCGGAGAGCACCACGGCGGTGGACGACGGCGAGGCCTAGGAAGGGGACGGCGCGGAGCCGGGGAAGACGCGGCAGTGGAAGCCCGCGAGGAGAGGAGTACAAGGGTTCACTGGTTCGGCTGCGGTGTGAGGCTGCCGTCACCGCAGGGCCTAGCCAGCGGTGGGAATAGTAGGGGGCGGTGAGGCCTCCGCGGCAGCACATCCGGCGACGGGAGGCAGGAGCATGCGGCACGACCGGCACTGCTTTGGGTGGCTGGAGCAAGAAGACCAGAGGTTGAAGAAGCACTACGGCCGTTAGATGGACATCGTACGGTCATTGGAGCTAGAATCATTCATATTGACTAAGTTGACAAAGCCCTCCATCCCCGTCAACTTTGTTGGCCCACAAGTCATCCTTCCACTATGGTGGGTCCCAGCTAGCAGGGGGTATTCATTTTTTGTGCGTAATAAGGAGGCACTTCCTTGTGTGCGAAGATATAGCTGGTGGGTCCGACATGTCTGCGGGGGGAACGTTTTTTTCGCGAAATACAGAGGCCCTTTCGGTGGGTCCCAGCTGTCAGGTGGAGGAATCATTATTTTGCGCGTACAGTCCACGACCGATGGATGTCGTTCATTGACCAAGTTGACCAGGCCGCGCCGAGAGCACCATGGCGGTGGACGACGGCGAGGCCTAGGAAGGGAACGACACGGAGCCGGGGAAGACTCGGCAATGGTTGCCCACACGATGGGGAGTACGAGGGTTTACTGGTTCGGCTGTCGTCGCCGGAAAATAACAGGAGGTGTGGGTGAGTAGAGGAATGGCCTGGCCAGCAATGAAGTAGGGTGGGGCGGTGCGGCCTGTGCGGCAGCATAGCCGGCCACGTGAGGCAGGAGCAGGCAGTCCCACCGGAGCTGGTTTGGGCGGCTGGAGCAAGAAGATCAAATATTGAAGAAGCAGCACGGCCGTTGGATTAACATCAAACAGTCACTGTTGCTAGAATCGTTTGTGGACTAAGTTAACAAAGCCAAAGTACACGTCAACCTAGTAGACCCACAAGTCAGCCTCCAAATCTGTCCCAAACAGCATGCAACCCGAAATTTCTATCCAGATTCAAATTAATTTTAAATCTAAATATAACTTAATTTAAATTCAATGAAATTCTACCTGCACAAAAACAATGAAATTTAAAATATCAAAATCCGAAAGAAAACATTATTTTGGAACTAATTGTCTGTTTGCTGTATTTTTTCATTTTACAGCCCATTTATTATTACTTATAGCCCATTTCTTATTACTTATAGCCCATTTTCTGGGGAAAATGCATCCATCCTCGTCTTGAAAGATTTCCGGCCCAACAGGGCATAGAAAAGCAAGTAGGCCTATGTTGGTTATTCTGCAAAAACAAAATAGCTGGCTAGCAATTTTCAGAAAGGAAAAAAACAAACTGGGCTGGTCATGTGCTAAACATATGAAATAAAAGCCTGGGCTAGACGGGCCACGGGTCCCGCACAACCTAGTTGATACCCTTCTCCGTCCCGAAAAAACAAAATAACTACGCGCGCTGCTGGGTCCCTACTGTCATCCTCACCATGTACAGTCATCTCCTTATTCCTCTCGGTTGTTGACCATGTTGACAACACTGGAGGGCGGCGCCGCATCGAGCGAACCAAGGCGGAGGACGATGGTGAGGCCTCGGACGGGAACGAACAGGAGCCGGGGCAGATCACAGCCAACCGTGGGAGGCGGGAGCAGGCGGTTCCGCCGGCGCTGGTTTGGCTTTGGTGGCTCGAGGAAGAAGAGACTGAAGAAACGCGACAGACGTTGAATGTCAATCCAACGGTCAAGGTTGGCACAATCGTTTGTTGACTAAGCGGACACCAAGTAGCATACTTTTTTATATATAGGAAGAAAACTGCGAGGAAAATGCGTTCGTCTGCCGTCCTCCTCACAGGGAACGTTCGCCACATAAGTGATTAGCACCCTTGGTTTTCAACCAAGAGGTCTTGGGTTCGAGTCCCAGGAACTCTCAATTTAGTCCTCCTTCCTTCCTCGCAAAAAGGGAACGAAAATCAAAGACTTGGGAAGGCGTACAGAACAAGCTAGTGTACCAGTAATGAGACGTTGCCGAGTTTTAGAAAAAAGAAAGACGTGCTCCTGTAGCTGGTTCGAATCCAAACCTAGACTATGACTATATATGGTGCTATGCTACTCTGCAAGTAATGAAACTGATATATCCAACGTTCGCTTCTCCTCTTCTCTACTTACTCTGCCTAGCATCAGAAGCTCTGGCCGCAGCAACCATGTCCGCTAGCTGCTCGTCCACCTGCTCTTCAGCAGGCAACAACCAGATATGCGTCAAGTCGCAACCCGTACCATCGCCTGTGGGTCTCATCACACCCTTGCCGGCACGCGCACCGCAGCCGATTGCTCATCGCAACCCGCTGTCGTTGGTGTGGTGCCACTGTTGCAAATCACGCAGAGTCATCCATCGCGTCTCAACCACAATCCGCAACCCTGGCTGAGTCTTCTACAAATGCCCGAATCATGGGGTAATAATATGTTTAAGTGTTGTTCTGCTGCTTTCAGCTGCTGATTTTTTTAATAGTTTGGTTGGTGATCTACCAATTTGATTCATGCAGAAAAGGGAAGATTTGTGTGATTTGTATTTCTAGGAAGTTGCTGATGTGGGGGAATGCAACTACGCTGATTATTTGGTTAGCCGAGGAATCCCAATACCAGCAGGTTGGGGTGTTGGACAAGTAACTGAAGGAACGGAAGAAGAGGAAGATGCAGAGCCGAAGGTTAAAGATGCAGTTCCTCTGATCATGGCCAAGCAACAGCTGCTGAACGGCCTTGACAGCAATGAGGAGATGAAAGAGCTTGTGAAGATAATGGGCAAAATCGATGTGCTCTGTAGGATGATTGTCTCTTTATTTGCAGTGTATGTAGCACTCGTGATGTATTCAGTGGCTACGACATGAGCACTTTGCTGAAACTAGTAATGAATGAAACCTGTCTAGCAGGCTGGGCGTAGTGTTGTGAACATCTAATGATTTCTATTAACGGAAATCAGGGGGTATCCCCTTTTGCTCATATAAATAAATAAATAGCAGAGGCCCTGTTGGGTCAGCTTTGTTCTCATTCGAAGACGTCGAGCAAATTGCAGTCCAACAGCAAACTATGTCATCAAATTCAAGTTTCACAGCCAAATATGAGTACAACTAAACAACAATGTCATCATGTTTTAGTTGTCATACAATCACCAAACACAAATCAGCATACATAACAAGTGATGTTCTCATAGCAAAATACTAAACAACATGTTCATCAGGTTTCGGTTGTCATAGCAAACACAATTTCACATAGTAGATAAAAAAACGTCTTCTGACAGACAAATACGACAAAAGTAATGTAATCATCATCCGCAGCAGCAGCGTCAACATCTTCGCCATGTGTATCAGTCTGAATCGTAATTTCCCACGGTGTCATCTTCTTCTTCGTCCTCAACGTCCTCGAACGTTGGCTTCTTCTTGATCAACTCTTGTATGTCCACATCACGACAGGCAATCTTTTTGCTGGCGTCATTGACGTGATGGTTCTCAAAGCTATTAGGAACATCTGTGTTATCTTGTACATCAGGAGCAGTGTAAGCATCATCTTGTTGTGCAACTTCATTAAACGAATTCCTCTGCTCAAACCTTTGCAATACTCTCTAGTCATCGCTACGTGCAAATGTGTCTTCCAAGAAAAATATCTGTGTTGCTTGATTTACCAAAATAAAAGGCTCGTTGGTCTGGTACGCCGCCTTGACATTGATGGATTTGAAATAATCATCAACTCTGGGTTTTGTGATCCTGAAAAATAGGTTATACCAACAACAGCACAACAGAACCACACACCGATGATCCTCGAAACTGGAGATATACTGCAACTGAATAATGTCTATTATGTTAGCATACATTTCAGTTGTCTCTTTGTCATACATATCCGTGCTCATGATGGCACTATTTTGTGTCTTCCTGCCTTCGTCTCGTGCAAGGGTGTTGTAGCGCACATCTCCAACAACGCAAGGTTCATAATGTCTTACCCGGGTATCAGGACCCATTGCTAGTGAGTAAAGGGCATCATCAACTGCCTGCCCATCCTCCCGCATCTTCTTAACCTATGGTTAGAAAATAGACAAGCTGATCATCTTATGTACTCAATATATTAAAAAAATGACAGTGCACTTCAAAAGCTTACATGGTTCTTGAACCATTTTGCAAATCCTGCCATAACCAGTTTGTCAATGTTTCTTGGATTTTGCGGCAGTAACTCCTCTTTGTAGATGTTGCACAACATAGTGATCGCGTCAAACATCTAAATATATAAGAATGTGCTGCAAGTTTAGTAGATTATGATGTATAAGCTGCAGTACTGCACTTACTTGATATAAGGTAGTATCTTAGGACAGTTATTCAACACATACCAAACCATTTTGTCCAAATCTTTAGGTTTGTCCTCTTGTCGACTCTTCCCTGTAACTCGAACAGAATAATCGAAAACATTAAGCCCGGGATTGTCTTCACCCACCTCTTTGCTAAGCTGATCAGCTATTTCAATGTATTTTGAGCAGAATGTCAACGCTTCTGTAGAAATGTAGGCCTCTGCAATGGAACCCTCGGGTCTAGCTCTGTTCCTAACATAGCCCTTGAAAGTGCCTAGCCGCCTTTCAATAGGGTACATCCAGCCATACTGTACTGGACCTCTAAGTAGTGCCTCATCAGGTAGATGAACAGCCAAATGCACCATCACATCAAAGAAGGCTAGAGGATATATCTTCTCAAGGTCGCATAGGATAGTTGGTATCTTGTCTCTAAGACGCTCCAAAGCATCTATCCTGATATTCCTACTGCAGAGTTCCCTGAAGAATTGTCCCAACTCTGCAACTGCTCTGTATAAGTCAGGACAGACCAATCCTCTAAGGATAACACGTAAAACCCTTTGAAGTAGGACGTGGCAGTCATGAGTTTTCAACCCTTGTACCTTGTTTCCATCTGCACTGACTCTCCTTTCATGGTTGGAAGCAAATCCATGTGGGAATCTCACACGTGACAGGACCTCACAGAATTCTTTTCTTTTTACCTTGTCCAAGATGTACACAGCTGGTGCCATATCCCGTGGTTTACCTACATCCTGCACCTGCAAATCCTTTCTGATACCCAGGTGTGTCAAATCAATCCTAGATTTTAAGGTATCTTTCGTCTTGCCTTCAATATTAAGAAGTGTGCTGATAATGCTGTCACCTATATTTTTCTCGATGTGCATCACATCAAGATTATGCCGCAGATCCAAATCTTTCCAATACTCCAAGTCCCACAAAGTGGACCTGCGGGTAAACAATAATCTCTCTTCTACCCTGCTACGCTTCCTTTTCCCGCTACCATTACCAAGATGGTTTCCTGGTGTAATATGCCTGACCTTCTCTAATTCCACTTGCAACTCATCGGTAGTGAGCCTCTTTGGTGCATCACGGTTTTCATGCTTTGCATTGAACGCATGTCTTTGGTATTTTCTAGGATGCGGCTTGTCCTTGGCAAGGAAACGGTGGTGTCCAATGTAACAAATCTTGCTAAGTATTGCGTATGACAGCGGATTCCTGTCACAGCGAACACATGCATTGTAACCATGTGTCGTTCGCCCTGACATAGTGCCCAAAGCCGGATAATCATGGATGCACCAATTTGTAACAGCACGCAGAAAGAAATCAGCTGGTGTGCTGCTATATAGGTCTCGAGTGAGAACAACCTTCCATAGCTGTTGAAGTTCCTCCACAAGAGGCTCCATGAACAAATCAAAATCCTTTCCAGGACTTTTTGGACCTGGGATGAGCATGGACATCATGTAGTATGTGGCGCTCTGGTGGCCAAATGGGTTAAATCCATCTGAAGCTAAGCCAAGTCTAATGTTTCTCGGGTCAGCAGCAAACTCTTTGTGCTTATCATTGAAGCTTTTCCACTCACTACCATGAGATGGATGGCTCATTGCATTCTGATCTCTGTACTCCTGGTTCCTAGAATGCCACAGTACATCCTCTCTTGTTTCAGCATCATGAAACAACCTCTGCAATCTTGGTGTAATTGGGAAATGTCTCAGAACATTATGAGGAATCCTCTTCACAGCATCACCATCTTTCCATCTTGATGATTTGCATTTCGGGCATTGCTACATCTTGAGCTTGCGTTGGTTTTCCCCGAAGAGGAAGGGATGATGCAGCAGAGTAGCGTAAGTATTTCCCTCAGTTTTTGAGAACCAAGGTATCAATCCAGTAGGAGGCCACACTCAAGTCCCTCATACCTGCACAAAACGATAGCTACTCGCAACCAACGCGATTAGGGGTTGTTAATCCCTTCACGGTCACTTACGAGAGTGAGATCTGATAGATATAATATTTTTGGTATAAAGATGCAAAGTAAAAAGTAAAGGAAAAGTAAAAAGCAAAGCAAGATTAAAGTGATGGAGATTGATATGATGAGAATAGACCCGGGGGCCATAGGTTTCACTAGTGGCTTCTCTCAAGAGTATAAGTATTCTACGGTGGGTGAACAAATTACTGTTGAGCAATTGACATAATTGAGCATAGTTATGAGAATATCTAGGCATGATCATGTATATAGGCATCATGTCCGTGACAAGTAGATCGAAACGATTCTGCATCTACTACTACTACTCCACTCATCGACCGCTATCCAGCATGCATCTAGAGTATTAAGTTAAAACAGAGTAACGCCTTAAGCAAGATGACATGATGTAGAGAGATAAATTCATGCAATATAAAATAAACCCCATCTTGTTATCCTCGATGGCAATGATGCAATACGTGCCTTGCTGCCCCTTCTGTCACTGGGAAAGGACACCGCAAGATCGAACCCAAAGCTAAGCACTTCTCCCATGGCAAGAACTACCAATCTAGTTGGCCAAACCAAATGGATAATTCGAAGAGACTTGCAAAGATAACCAATCATACATAAAAGAATTCAGAGAAGATTCAAATATTATTCATAGATAGACTTGATCATAGACCCACAATTCATTGGTCTCAACAAACACACCGCAAAAAGAAGATTACATCGAATAGATCTCCACAAGAGAGGAGAACTTTGTATTGAGATCCAAAAAGAGAGAAGAATCCATCTAGCTACTAACTATGGACCCGAAGGTCTCAGGTAAACTACTCACACTTCATCGGAGAGGCTATGATGATATAGAAGCCCTCCGTGATGACGGCCCTCTTCCGGCGGAGCTCCGGAACAGGCCCCAAGATGGGACCTCATGGATACAGAAAGTTGCGGCGGTGGAATTAGGTTTTTTTGGCTCCTCCTCTGATCGTTTGGGGGTACGTGTGTATATATAGGAGGAAGGAGTATGTCGGTGGAGCACCGAGGGGCCCACGAGGCAGGGGGCGCGCCCTAGGGGGGCGCCCCCACCCTCGTGACCTCCTCTTTGACTCCTTGGAGTAGGGTCCAAGTCTCCTGGATCACGTTCGGTGAGAAAATCACATTCCCGAAGATTTTATTCCGTTTGGACTCCGTTTGATATTCTGTTTCTCCGAAACACTGCAATAGGCAAAAAACAGCAATTCTGGGCTGGGCCTCCGGTTAATAGGTTAGTCCCAAAAATAATATAAAAGTGGAAAATAAAGCCCAATATAGTCCAAAACAGTAGATAATATAGCATGGAGCAATCAAAAATTATAGATACGTTGGAGACGTATCAGGCATCCCCAAGCTTAATTCCTGCTCGTCCTCGAGTAAGTAAATGATAAAAAGAGAATTTTTGATGCGGAGTGCTACTTGGCATAATTTCAATGCAAATCTTCTTAATTGTGGTATGAATATTCAGATTAGAAAGATTCAAGACAAAAGTTTATATTGACATAAAAATAATAATACTTCAAGCATACTAATAAAGCAATTATGTCTTCCCGAAATAACATGGCCAAAGAAAGTTATCCCTACAAAATCATATAGTCTGGCTATGCTCTATCTTCACCACACAAAGTATTTAAATCATGCACAACCCCGATGACAAGCCAAGCAATTGTTTCATACTCTAACTTTTTCAAAACTTTTTCAATCTTCACGCAATACATGAGCGTGAGCCATGGATATAGCACTATAGGTGGAATAGAATGGTCGTTGTGGAGAAGACAAAAAGGAGAAGATAGTCTCACATCAACTAGGCGTATCAACGGGCTATGGAGATGCCCATCAATAGATATCAATGTGAGTGAGTAGGGATTGCCATGCAACGGATGCACTAGAGCTATAAGTATATGAAAGCTCAAAAAGAAACTAAGTGGGTGTGCATCCAACTTGCTTGCTCATGAAGACCTAGGGCAATTTGAGGAAGCCCATCATTGGAATATACAAGACAAGTTCTATAATGTAAAATTCCCACTAGTATATGAAAGTGATAACATGAGAGACTCTCTAGTATGAAGATCATGGTGCTACTTTGAAGCACAAGTGTGGTAAAAGGATAGTAACATTGTCCCTTCTCTCTTTTTCTCTCATTTTTTATATTTTTTTATTTGGGCCTTTTCTCTTTTTTTATGGCCTCTTTTCTTTCTTTTTTATTTGGGCTTCTTTGGCCTCTTTTATTTATTTTTCGTCCGGAGTCTCATCCCGACTTATGGGGGAATCATAGTCTCCATCATCCTTTCCTCACTGGGACAATGCTCTAATAATGATCATCACACTTTTATTTTTCTTACAACTCAACAATTACAACTCGATACTTAGAACAAAATATGACTCTATGTGAATGCATCCGGTGGTGTACCGGGATATGCAATATGACAATGATGGAATGTGTCATGAACGGAACGGTGGAAAGTTGCATGGCAATATATCTCGGAATGGCTATGGAAATGCCATAATAGGTAGGTATGGTGGCTGTTTTTAGGAAGGTATATGGTAGGTGTATGATATCGGCGAAAAGTGCGCGGTACTAGAGAGGCTAGCAAAGGTGGAAGGGTGAGAATGCGTATAATCCATGGACTCAACATTAGTCATAAAGAACTCATATACTTATTGCAAAAATCTAGAAGTTATCAAAGCAAAGTATTACGCGCATGCTCCTAGGGGGATAGATTGGTAGGAAAAGACCATCGCTCGTCCCCGACCGCCACTCATAAGGAAGACAATCAATAAATAAATCATGCTCCGACTTCATCACATAACGGTTCACCATACGTGCATGCTACGGGAATCACAAACTTTAACGTAAGTATTCTTTAAATTCACAAATACTCAACTAGCATGACTTTAATATTATCACCTCCATATCTCAAAACAATTATCAAGCTTCAATCTTTTCTTAGTATTCAACACACTCAAAAGAAAGTTTCACAAATCTTGAATACCAAGCATATTATTATTAAGCAAATTACCATGCTATTAAGAGACTCTCAAAATAATTTAAGTGAAGCATGAGAGATCAATAGTTTCTTTAAAACAAATCCACCACCGTGCTCTAAAAGATCTAAGTGAAGCACATAGAGCAAAATTATAACGCTCAAAAGATATAAGTGAAGCACATAGAGCAAAACTACTTAGCTCAAAAGATATAAGTGAAGCACATAGAGTATTCTATCAAATTTAAATTCATGTATGGCTCTCTCAAAAGGTGTGTACAGAAAGGATGATTGTGGAATACTAAGACATAAATACACAAATAATACAAGATGCTCCAAGCAAAACACTTATCATGTTGGTGAATAAAAATATAGCTCCAAGTAAATTACCGATGGAAGTGGACGAAAGAGGGGATGCCTCCCGGGGCATCCCCAAGCTTTGAATTCTTGGTGTCCTTTGATTATCTTGGGGGTGCCATGGGCATCCCCAAGTTTAGGCTCTTGCCACTCCTTGTTCCATGATCCATCAAAAGAATTCACCCAAAACTTGAAAACTTCACAACACAAAACTCAAAATAGAAAACTCGTGAGCTCCGTTAGCGAAAGAAAACAAAAGACCACTTCAAGGTACTGTAATAAACTCATTACTTATTTATATTGGTGTTAAACCTACTGCATTACAACTTCTCTATGGATTATAAACTATTTTACTAGCGATAGATTCATCAAAATAAGCAAACAGCACACGAAAAACAGAATCTGTCAAAAACAGAACAGTCTGTAGTAATCTGTAGCTAGCGCAAGATCTGGAACCCCAAAAATTCTAAAATAAATTGATGGACGTTAGGAATTTATCTATTAATAATCTGCAAAAAGAATTAACTAAATCTCACTCTTCAAATAAAAATGACAGCAGTTCTCGTGAGCGCTAAAGTTTCTGTTTTTTACAGCAAGTTCAACAAGACTTTCCCCAAGTCTTCCCAACGGTTCTACTTGGCACAAACAACAATTAAACACAAAAAAAACAACCAAAACAGAGGCTAAATAATTTATTTATTAATAATCAGGAGCAAAAAGCAAGGAATAAAAATAAAATTGGGTTGCCTCCCAACGAGCGCTATCTTTTAACGCCCCTAGCTAGGCATAAAAGCGAGGATAGATCTAGGTATTGCCATCTTTGGTAGGAAATTCTTCGATGAGGCATCTATTTCCCTTAGTAATTTCTTTATTTTTAGTGATTATAAAACTTTTAGGCACAAGATCAAAAAAATTCATTTGTAGCAATTGGTTCCTTAATGATATCAAAAAGATTGGTATGAATACTTATAGATTTAAGATCCACAGTTTCCTTAGATGATTCACCCTTATTTTTAGGAACATAAATAAGATTGGAAATTTTAGTAGGAGGACTTGGAGTATTCTTTACGGAAGAAAAAGAGGTTCCCAAGTTTGTAATGATACCCTCAAGTTTATCAATTCTAGTAGAATCTAAGTTCATCTTCTCATTAACTATGGGTTCTTTTTCCTTAATATTTTTCAAAGTCATTCCTACCTTAGATCCATATTGAGTAATTTGATTGTGGATCTTTTTATCTAGATTTTCAATTGATTCAATAGTAGCAACTTTATTTTCAATAATTTCAAGTCTTTGCATAACATGCTCCAAAGTTAACATGGTTCCATTAACCAAAAGAGGTGGTGAGCCAAATAAATTTAGCATAGCATTATAAGAATCAAAAGTATGGCTACCCAAGAAGTTCCCTCCGGTAATGGTATCGAGGATATATCTATACCAAGGATTAACACCTACATAAAAATTGCGGAGAAGAACTAAGGTAGATTGCTTCCTGGTAGATCTATTTTGAGCATTGCAAATTCTATACCAAGCATCTTTTAAATTTTCTCCCTCCCTTTGTTTAAAATTTAAAACTTCACTCTCGGGAGAAAACGGAGAAGATATGAGACTAGCCATGATGACAAGTAAACAAACTAGCACACGAGCAAACAAGAGCAAATGGGCAAAAGAGGCAAATAGAGAGGGAGGATAGAGAGAGAGGGCGAATAAAATGGCAAGGGTGAAGTGGGGGAGAGGAAAACGAGAGGCAAATGGAAAATAATGTAATGCGAGAGATAGGGATTGTGATGGGTACTTGGTATGTTGACTTTTTGCGTAGACTCCCAGGCAACAGCGCCAGAAATCCTTCTTGCTACGTCTTGAGCTTGTGTTGGTTTTCCCCGAAGAGGACGGGATGATGCAGCAGAGTAGCGTAAGTATTTCCCTCAGTTTTTGAGAACCAAGGTATCAATCCAGTAGGAGGCCACGCTCAAGTCCCTCGTACCTACACAAAATGATAGCTACTCACAACCAACGCGATTAGGGGTTGTCAATCCCTTCACGGTCACTTACGAGAGTGAGATCTGATAGATATAATATTTTTGGTATTTTTGGTATAAAGATGCAAAGTAAAAAGTAAAGGCAAAGTAAAAAAGCAAAGCAAGATTAAAGTGATGGAGATTGATATGATGAGAATAGACCCGGGGGCCATAGGTTGCATTACTGGCTTCTCTCAAGAGCATAAGTATTCTATGGTGGGTGAACAAATTACTGTTGAGCAATTGACAGAATTGAGCATAGTTATGAAAATATCTAGGCATGATCATGTATATAGGCATCACCTCCGTGACAAGTAGATCGAAACGATTCTGCATCTACTACTATTACTCCACTCATCGACCGCTATCCAGCATGCATCTAGAGTATTAAGTTAAAACTAGAGTAACGCCTTAAGCAAGATGACATGATGTAGAGAGATAAATTCATGCAATATGAAATAAACCCCATCTTGTTATCCTCGATGGCAACGATGCAATACGTGCCTTGCTGCCCCCTTCTATCACTGGGAAAGGACACCGCAAGATCGAACCCAAAGCTAAGCACTTCTCCCATGGCAAGAACTACCAATCTAGTTGGCCAAACCAAACGGATAATTTGAAGAGACTTGCAATGATAACCAATCATACATAAAAGAATTCAGAGAAGATTCAAATATTATTCATAGATAGACTTGATCATAAACCCATAATTCATCGGTCTCAACAAACACACCGCATAAAGAAGATTACATCGAATAGATCTCCACAAGAGAGGGGGAGAACTTTGTATTGAGATCCAAAAAGAGAGAAGAAGCCATCTAGCTACTAACTATGGACCCGAAGGTCTGAGGTAAACTACTGACACTTCATCGGAGAGGCTATGATGATGTAGAAGCCCTCCGTGATGACGGCCCTCTTCCGGTGGAGCTCCGGAACAGGCCCCAAGATGGGATCTCGTGGATACAGAAAGTTGCGACGGTGGAATTAGGTTTTTTTGGCTCCTCCTTTGATCCTTTCGGGGTACGTGTGTATATATAGGAGGAAGGAGTACGTTGGTGGAGCACTGAGGGGCCCACGAAGCAGGGGGGCGGGCGTGCCCCCCACCCTCGTGACCTCCTCTTTGACTCCTTGGAGTAGGGTCCAAGTCTCCTGGATCACGTTCGGTGAGAAAATCACGTTCCCGAAGATTTTATTCCGTTTGGACTCCGTTTGATATTCTGTTTCTCCGAAACACTAAAATAGGCAAAAAACAGCAATTCTGGGTTGGGCCTCCGGTTAATAGGTTAGTCCCAAAAATAATATAAAAGTGGAAAATAAAGCCCAATATAGTCCAAAACAGTAGATAATATAGCATGGAGCAATAAAAAATTATATATACGTTGGAGACGTATCAGGCATTCACTTAAGTTGGCATAATCCTTCCAGAACAAAACACAATTATTCTTACAAACATGGATCATATCATATCCAATTCCAACTACACGAAGGAAATTCTTCATTTTACTGTAGGTGTGTGGCAGCTCAGACGCATCTGGGAAAGATTCGCGGAAAGCAGCCAACATCGCATCGAATGATTTGTTGGTCATCCGCTCAGATGTCTTCACCTGAAGAAAGGTGACCATAGCTGAGAATACTGACAGCTTATTTCCTGGGGTGACAGCAACATTGCATTGTTCCAACATGCGGGCCCATCGTTTTTCTTCTGCAGGTGAAAGTTCACCGAATGCACGAGCATTTCGTAGCATTGTTTCAATGTTGGTCAAACTCATTGGCTCTGCCACTACCACCTCCTCCTCCTCTTCCACCTGAGCATTAGGAAGATCAAGATGGTGATCTGCTGCTTCCACGTAGTCAATAACATTGACGTTCACAGCTTCACCATGATGAACCCACCTAGTATATGTGACTAACATCCCATACAAGTGTAGATGATTTTGCACAGTTGACTGGGGTCTTGTAACTGAATTCATACAACTGCTACACGGGCAGAGCACATCTGATTTCGGACCATCATACTCAGCTCTGATAAAGTTCATGAAGTTTTCAACCCCCTCGACATATGCAGCGGAGAATCTTCGGGTAGAAGTTATCCAAGTCTTGTCCATCTATTAGACATACAAATTAGTTCTTCTACTAGATATTATAGGAAAACATATATGCTTTTTTATGAAGTCCAGAAAAAATACCTAGGTTGATGTCTAAAGCTATGGCAAGATATTTGGACGAGCAGATCTAAGTAACGAAATATATGTAAAGCTAATTCAGCAAACAGATTTGAGTGCCAAATTATGGCAGGCTGTTTCAGCAGTCAATGAGGCCGAGCACACAACCATCAAACTATCGAAGGCCATCGCAGCAAGAAAGATCAAGTATAAAACGGTGTAGAGCTATTTCAGCTAACAGATTGGCTACTAGACCATGGCAATCTACGTCACAATAAATATATGGCAGGATATTTTAGCAACTAATCGGCCTTGGCATGCCATCTCAGCTAAGCAGATTGAGTGCAGAACAGGGCAAGGAAGCTTCTTAAGCAGAGCATATTGACAGTAAACTACTTCGGCAAACAGTGAGATTAACAATGTCTCTCAGCTAACATTCAACGCTACACCGACATGAATGGGGCCTCGGTCAAGAATGCGCGTACCATGGGAGAAGCTGACCGCCGTGTGTCTCCACACGAACGTCGCCAGCGGTGGCGATGCTGACCGCCATGCGCCTCCACAAGAACGTAGCCAGAGGTGGCGGCGCGGCTAGATGACGGCAGTCTATGAGAGCGTACTGTGGGAGCGAGAGGAACACC
>NC_057812.1:189659759-189703795 GCF_018294505.1 Triticum aestivum | reverse complement strand
AAGCGCGTTCCATTTGCGTGAGCCATGTGCAGGACCGAACATGTGTGGGGTGCAATGCGACCGTGACAGGAGTGTTGTGAGTGTACCGCATTTTTTCCTTTTAAACTAGGTGCTTCGCCCCCTCAAAAGAAAATATGTTGCTTCGCACGATCCATCGATACTACTACTAGTAATCCGGTAATCCCGACTAAAATGGCGCGGCCGGGTCTTTTCCCATGCGATATGCTGGGAGGTTGGCTTAGTTGGGTTTTTTAGGACGAGTAATGCTACACCTACGTAATCCCAGTTACGTAATTAACGTAATGTGAAACGTGTGAGCTATTGATTGTAGATTGGGGGGAGGGAGGGGCCCACCACCATGAAAATCAGGGGAGAAGAGAGAGGCAATTTACGTTAACCCTTTCATAGGTTCCCGTAGATGTAGAAAGATGTGTCTGATCCAGCAATATAGGTCGTCCGATCTATATCTAACGGATAGGAAGGAAACTATGACAATTTACCCGCACTCCTCTCCACATTTGCAGATAAGGCTTTCCCTCGTTCATCCTTTCCTCCCACAAGATCTTGATCTTCCGTGCAACGCACAGGCATCTTGCTAGTACTCCTACAATATGTATATTATTGTGAAAGTTCATATACACAGGCCTAGATTAATGCAAACACGGCAGATTTGTCATTACATTTCGAACTTTTATAGGACAAAAAAATAAAAGAAACCCGACCCTAAACCTATTCTACGGCGGCGACCGACGTCCTCCATGTGTGATTTCCATGTACGGGGGCGGGGTTGAAGACCCGTGAAGTGAAGGTGCGGTCTCCGGCGAGGAAAAGTAGAACACGGGAGACGGACCGGCCAGTTGGCACACCATGCCCTGCCGCGTCCCATGCCCTACTCATCCTTGGAGGAGTCCCCGACCTCGGCGATGCCAGACGTTGGACGGCGGCAAGTAGGATGCGTGGTTTTCGGTGCTCCCGTCGTCGGCCGCCAGCGTGGCCACCGCTTGTGCGGCGACTTGAGCGAGGGCGGCGACCTCGAGCTCCATCCCCGAAGACAAGCTCTCCCGCAAAGCATTCGCGCTTGCGGTCATGGCGGATGTGGTTCCAGGTAGGAGGACGATGCGCTATGGTGTGGAGGTTAGCTGGGCATTGCCGCTTTAACTAGCGCATTTCGGTGAGGCCAAGCGTCCGGGTGCGTCATTAAGTCGCCGGAGTTGGTTCCGCGGGCACCGAGCCTCTTAATGATGACATACGAATGGACGGCATGAATGCGGGCAGCTGGCGCTGGCTGGGAACGCACCGCGCGACGGCGCGAGGGACGAGGGTTTTGGTGTGCCAGGGTAATCAGCTGCGGTCGTGGCAACGTTGGAGATGCCCTTTGCTCACATGCGATCCCCGCATGTCATTGAAAAATCAAGACGACCCGGCATGGTCTCAGGTCTAGAGGATGCAGTTGGCCGCGCTACACCACTCCGCGGACGCGTCGCAGCGCCCCGTGCATCCTCGACGAGCCAGGTGTTGGGGTGTGTTTGGATTGTGGCCAAAGTGCACCTTGCCAAAATTTTGGTCATGACCAAAAGATTGGTCTTTGTTTGGATGGTTGCCATTTTTTGGCATGCCAATGAACTCTAGCCAACTCTAGTTCATTTTTCTTGCCAATGTCGGCCAAATCATGGGCAACCAATACCTCAACCAAAATTTTGGTCATGACCGAAAGATTGGTCTTTGTTTGGATGGTTGCCATTTCTTTGGCATGCCAATGAACTCTAGCCAACTCAAGTTCATTTTTCTTGCCAATGTCGGCGAAATCATGGGCAACCAATACCTCAACCAAAAATTTGGCTACCCAATGCTTTGATGGGGCAACCTTGGGCACAACCTGAACATACCGTTGGTCGTGCCACATCACTAACGCCACCCTCAGCAAACTGAAACCGACCGTGTCTAGCGACGATATGAGCGTGTCGCTCACCGCGGTTGCCGTGTCTAGAGGTGGTGCTGGAGCTGCGCCCGTTGTTGGCCCCAACGACCCACATGAACGGTTGTCGGTGGCGTGGAGGTCGTGGGCCAGCTCCTCCATTGGACTAGTCTGCGCTACGTCGTCCCGACAGGTGTGCCCCACATGTATGTTTCCCTGTTTTCCCGGCCATATTCGAGCGTCAGTGCTCCGCGTCGCGCATTAGGCCTTTCACTATGTAGGCCAAGCGAGACAACTTATTGTTTATTTGAGCCGTTCAAGTATAATCATGTGGCGTTTGCTTATTTCTCATTCCTCTTCAACCCTCTTCTTCATCGATCATGTCGCCCTCCAGTCGAGTCCATCCTCCCGCATGCCTCATTTGAACATTCCGCCGAGTATCATTCGCATGTACCCACCCTAGTCCTCTTTCAATAGATCTCCGGACCCCGAGATGAAATCGAGAGGGAACGAGTGGGGGCACATGATACCTAAGGCGGATTCAAAATTTTGAACCGGTGATCATAGCATCCGCAAATCATATATAAAGGGTATTCAATGTTCGTTTCGTTTTTGAACGTACAATATACTCCCTCCTATCCTTTCTAGTTTACATATAAGTTTTATGTGTAGTCAAAGTATATCTACTTTGATCAAAAAGGTATCAACCTTCAACAACGCCCAATCAATATTGTTAGATTCGTACGTACTCCTAGATTTGTACTCGAGATGGTTTCCAATTTGACTATTGACAAGATTAATAGTACATGAGATGTATAATGTGAAAATTATATCATTGGAAACTCCTTTCACATACAAATTTGATCGTATGCTTTGTGTAAGTTGCATGTCATATATTATTACTCTAACATTTGGTCAAAGTTAGCCTCAAAAAACGCATTAGACCCTGTATGATTTGTGTAAGTTGCATGTCATATATTATTACCCTAACATTTATGTAAGTTGCATGCCATATATTATTACTCTAAAATTTGGTCAAAGTAGTATAGTGGAAGTGGATCCTCTGACGTAGGTATCCCTGCCTTACCCTCCATTTCGGTCACTTACTGGCGGACCCGATGCTTGCTAGGCCCCGCATGTCAGTTACTCAATGGGTTCGGCCACGTCAGGGGATCCTCATACGTAGTATACTCCCTCTGTTTTTATTTACTCCGCATAAAACGGAGGGAGTGGTGGTATAATAAATGACGCGGGCGGGGGAGGGGGAGGGACGTCGGTTTGCTCTCAACTGCGGTCCCACAAGCGAGCGAAAACGCAAGACGAAGCGTGTTCCATTCGGTGAGCGACGTGGAGGGTCCAGCGTGCCGGGCTGCAACGCGAACGTGACAAGAGCGATGTACAGTAAAAACCGATTGACCGGTCGTCACCGGAACCACTATTCACACCAGAACCTTCGCTGCTCGGCCTACGCCAGCCACTGCCCTAAAACCACACCAAATCTCCAGCCCATTCCCCCACCTTTCGATCCCCTAGCCCGCATCAAGCATCCCCTAGTTCACCGGAAAGCCATGGTGCGCCGCAAGATCACTTACTACAAGATGCTGACACCGGAGCACCGCACAGAAATCGCAGCGGCGGTCAGCGCCACAGACCTCCGTTCCCAAGCTCGCTTTGCGGCGGGCCAATCCCCGAGTTCTCTGGAGCCAAGCTACAAGGAGGAGGAAGCCAATCCAATATTCATGGCGGAGGTCACGACGCAAAAGGCCCCCGATGGGTATGAGACGATGGACATCGACTTCGTGCCGGCGTCCAAGTCCCCCATGGTGCAGGCGGACCAGCGGTTCAACATGGCGATACTAAAGGAGGACCGGGAGGAAGAGGCTCAACTCGACGCAGAGCGCACGCATGCTGCTGCCATCGAGGCTCTCCTGCAGGCGGAACCGGATGTCGTGGATGTGAACCGGGCGGCAGAGGCTCAACTTGAGGCGGAGCGCGCGATGCCGCTGCCATCAGGACCTCCTGCAGGTGGAACCGGACGTCCTGGACTTGAACCGGACGGCAGAGGCTCGACTCGATGCAGAGCGCGTGGATGCCACTCTCATCGACGCCCTCCTGCAGGCGGAACCGGACGTCCTGGACTTGAACCGTGCAGCGGAGGCTCAACACGACGCGGAGCGCGCGGATGCCACTGCCATCAAGGCCCTCTTGCAGGCGGAACCGGACGTCCTCGACTTGAACCGGGCTGTGCTCTCGTCCGTGTAGAGCGCCCGCACGCTCCGCCTGAACGAGTAGCTGGAGGCCAAGGACAACCACGGTGCAGAGACACACGTCGGCGGCGACGGCTGGTTTGCACCGGCAGCCAAAGACGACGAGGTCGTCTCTTTCCGCGAGCAGTGATAGTTTTTCTTTATGTTGTTGTTTTTATAGATCTTTTGCTGTGTAAAAACATATATTTGTTATGCAAGTCGCGTGACTTGGGTCAGTCTACCATTTCAGGCGGTTGGATGAATATCCTACGTCTCCTAACCCTTCTTTCCTTCTTCCTCACCTCTTCTTCTTCCCCAACAGACCACCGCACGGGCCGTACGGATACTCCCCAACATGCGGTTGGATAAACATACTCTATGAAACGAAAATTATGTGTCAGCGATAGGATGGCTGAGTTTGGTGTGTTCACATGCGACAGCACGTGTCAGTGAGGGTGCGTTCCCTTGGTTGGGTTTGCAGCGTGCATGAGCGATTGTGTGAGGGTGCGGTGCGACCGCGGCATGCAGGAGCGACCGTGTGAGGGTGCGTTGCGACCACGATAGCTGTGCGCAAGTGGACCTCCTCATTTTGAAAACTTTAGGCAAGCTTGGCAAAAATGTGTGGCGAAGTTTGGTAATGCAAGGCCTAGACCCAAACAGGATAAGTACGTACGTACTAGGAGTACTAGTGTTAAAGAAGAAAGGCTGGGTTTTCCTTGCCAGGATTTAATCGATACAAATCCCCGTTTCACGTGTCAATTAATGCGTATTTTTTTCTGCAAAGACCAAAGAGCTAACCATCTCCCTCCTCATCGCTTGATAAATGCAGCGCCATGCAGACCAACCTTCTCACTTCTGCATGCATGCAGGGGATATTAATGTCCTTGGTTGCTAACCCCATCAATTTTGCCTCGATTAGTGTTAGTGGCCCTTTGCAAATTGTAATTTTGATATACTCGCCTTGTGTAAAAAATGGAGGTAATAACTATATTTGACTTCCTTCCCCATTGCGGTGATGTCGACGATACTTTTTTGGTGGTTTGGCGAAGTGCGTTCGACGCAGAACACCATTGAGGGAGACCACGGTAAGTCGTTAGCAAGTGCCGCCTACAAGACGAGACAACCGCCTTATTTGCATCCAGGAAGTCCTTTACTAGTACTACTAGGAGTAACTAATGCGGTGAGATGGCTTCTCGAAGAAGACGATGGAGAAGTGGAGTCACCGAAGAGTGAAATGATGGTTGCTTCGTCCGTGCTTTTGTGATTTGACGCCTCACTGCTTTGTGATTTGTGATAGAAGGGACATGGGAGTAGACTCTGTGCTCTATACTGTACTACATGCGTCCAAGCATGGGAGAAAGAGGAGAGACGTTGCATTTTTCTATTCCTTCAATCAATCAATCAGGGAGCTTCGGTTCCATCTTTTTGGCTTTGGCAACACCATCCACAATGGTTCCCACGATGCCAAAAGCTATTTTCACATTTGGCGACACACTGTGGATGCCCTTAACCGTACCACTTGGTTTCGCTCCTGTGTGCTATCTATACAAATCTCAATTATATTGATCAAAAAATTATAGAATCGAGAATAGTAAAAAGGAGGTGATTTTGCCGCGGGGATGGCGGGGGAGGTTTCTTATTTGAGCAATGCTACATCCATGTAATGGTTTACGTAAAGTTACGAACTGATGTGATGTGGGACTATTTGATTGCATTAAAGGAGAGGATTAGGCCCACCCCACCTGAAAATCAGGGGGGCATATATAGATTAGATGGAAAGTATATGTAGCAGCTACGTAGCCCTTTGTAAGTCTAGGATTAGGCTTCTTATTTTCGGAGGACGTTGTCCTGGCGGTTTGCTAACATGCGGTCCCACGTGTCAGTGCTTTACCAAGCCGATCCGCGTCCCACATGAGGCAGAACAACGGTAGAAGCAACACGTGGTTAAGTTGAAGAAGATGAGGGAGAAGCGGATTCAGCAACGAGTGAAATGATGGTTGATTCATCCCTCCAACTTAACTGCGGGAAAGGTGCAGCTTTGTGATTTGACGCCTCATTGCTCATTACTACGCCGGCGCCATGATTGGGGTGCTTCACCCCGGCTACTCTGCATTGTATTCCGGTATGGCACATGGACCCGATAGCTTGATATCCCACATGTCGGCAAAAGGGACTAGAAGATTTATGAAAGCGAGCGCTCCACTCTTACGACGGAGGAGTAGACGACACGATGGCCCAGTGAACTGTCACTTGTACTGTATAGTACTATAGTTTTGCTGTTTCACACGATCCATCGATACAAACCCGATTAAACAGGAAAGGGCGGGATTTTTCCCACATGGTAGATGATACTGGCCATACATTTCAAATGCAATTTTAATGTATGCAAACTAAATAATTATAAGTAACAATATGATACCTAGTAAAACTAAAAACACATATGATTTATTGTGTTAGAGTGTAGTAGTAGTGTTGTATTGCATAGTTGTTAGATGTAACATGCGAGAACATGTAGAGATGTAGTTTTGGAGGGCCTACACAGAGAAAAGTGTAATACGGTCACCGAACTTCAGAATAAGCTGATTACGGTCACTATATACATTTCGCGGTGATTATACGGTCACTTGCTCATAGCTCAGCATCGGATTGCACTCTGTTGACTGGCCAAATAGTCTGCGTGGTGCCATGTTGACTAGTTAAATTGACCACGTTCGTTGTGGGTCCCACCTGTCAGTTCGCATAGGCAAAAGGTCAGACAAACACAAATTTACGCAGGCACGACAAGGCTCCAACCCGTGCGCGGGAATCACCTAGTTGTGTATGTGTCTGTCAGGGCCTGATGTGTGCGCATGCACGTGTAGGTTGAGCACTTGAGCGTGAGAGTGTGTGTTGGTCGTGTGGTGTACTGGTGTGTGCATGCATGCGTGTGTGTGTGCGTGTGAGTATTGCGTGCGTGCGTGTGAGTGTTGCGTGTGTGCGTGGCTGCGTGTGTACGTGTGAGTGTTGCGTGCGTGCGTGGGTGCATGTGTTTGTGTGAGTGTTGCATGGATGCAGTTTGTGTGCATACGTGAAAGGGGCGTACAGGGGGGGTATGCGATGGAGAGAGAGATGCTCTTCGTTCCTCTTTATTATGACTAACTTTGTATATAGTATAAAAATATACAAATTCACAGTGCAGAATAAATATCATTGTGGGCACCATGCAATGCAAATTAGCGTTCGTACTCCTCCATATAACTTTGTAATGTTATATATATGTAGAAACTCTAAAAAAAATTGGCCACACTTTATTCAAAAGGAATGTTGTATGCGAAATAAACGTGAAGAGAGGGCTTTTTAGATCAATGCGGTACGTGATGTAACATGTGTGAATGTGTAGTTGATGAATTTGGTGGGGCCTAGAGAGGTATGTGTGTGTATTACGTATTCGAGAGAGGCATGGATAGAGGGGCCGATGGGGGTGGGGGTGGGAGAGATAGCACGAGAAATGAGAGTGGTCTAGAGAGAGAGACGAATATGATGTCATGACAAGAGATTCCATTCCCTTGAGTGTGTATATGCAAGGGGGGAGGGAATAGAGGCACCAGGAGAAATTTTCTGTGTGTGTGGTGTTTGTGTTGGTATGTGTGGGTGTGAGAAGATAATGAGACATGGGGGCAGAGGGTGTGTCACCGCGTGAGGTCCGGTGGGTCGAGGCGAGGCCCTTCGTTCTGTTCCGTCCTGCGCCACATTGGTCGGCCCGTGACGCATTTAGGAAGACACATGGATGACTAGTCGTACAAGACAAAGATAGTAGAATTGTGAAGGACTCTGTGTCCACTGACAAAGTCGGCTAGGATTTGTAACCCTAGGTTCTCGGACTAAGGTAACCCCTTTATCTCTGATATTACTATTCATCCAACCTAACTTTAAGGGGCATCCTACAGAATGCACTGCTAGAATCATACTCGTCGATTAGGAAGAGAGGTGTGAGACAATGCGTGAGAGACAAGCGTAAAGATAATGTGCGTACATGAGACACGTAGGCAGTTCCATGTATATAGAAATGGTCGATGAGGATTGCGCGTGTGTATGTTTGCGAGAGGATGCTTGTGATAAAGGTTAGTGAAAATAGTTGTAAATGGTTACGAGAGGGAGGGAGGGTTATATCTAGAGCATGTGTGCGAGAAAGACACCTCGGGAGAGAGTGTGTGAGCATGTGTGAGAGACCACCGATGGAGAGTGAAACTACATGTAAAAGACTGCTCTACACATTGATTAAAGATATAAATTGTATCCAAATATTAGGATGGGATCATGATATTTGCAATTCACGTAAGGAGCGGTCATTGATCCATCAGACATGTAGATTCTATCGAATTTGAGCATGTCTATGTTATTATTCGACACAATTGATCCACATAGCTAGTATTTTGAACTCCAGACAATGCATCGCTTTAGCAATCGAATATAGACGTGAGTATAGTCATGTTGTGTGTCTAAAGCACATTATACATACGAAAGTTACACAATGGACATTATAAATAGCTACTACCTATGAACTAGCATACATTTGAATTCAACTTAAGGTGGTTTAAAAAAATCGAATTCAACATGAAGTCCATTCAATTATTTGAATTTGATATCATGGCATTTGTAAACCATACCTAAATTATGGGGGCACCAATCTTTGCTCTGATTTTGTACATAATAGCATATGTAGTCGTGTACAAAATAGATTCAAATTTAGCTCCTCCATTCCAAAATAATCGTAGTTATAGGATTTTCAAGTGTCAAAATTTCAAAAAGAAGCGGATAATTTAATGAGGTTTTCAAACATACAAGGTCAAATATAACGGTGTATATTTAGGTCAATCCTCATAGTTCAAGAGTACTCTAAACGTGAATGCTTGTGTTTCAAAATTTCGAACGAAGCGCCAAAAGAGCCTCTACTCGCCCGAAACCGCGTGAGACCAATGTTTGGTAGTACAAGGAAATTACTTTTCTAATAACTCCGACCCGTGAAACCTACCGGCCTGACGTCCAAAGGTCTAAACCGGGGTAGGTTTGTAGCTTCATCTAGACGCCACGCAACCGCATCCGAAAAACATTCATACACAATGGCCACCTAAGCACACATGCGCATGGCCGAAATCGCTCCCGCCCACTATTTGGGACACCTGGGATTACCATCCTACCCCGACCCGAAGTAGGTTTGAAATTTAAGAGGGGGCAAAGTTTGTACTTTCCCCAAATTTCAAACAAGCGTGTCTCATCTTCTGTTCAAAAAAGCCAAAAACAAGCGCGTCCCAGACCAAAACATGCCCCCCACCTGTCCGATTCCCCATTCGTACTCCGTGGGCGCCAAAACTACCTCTCCACCAGCCGCGAAACCCCGACGTCCTCCGTCCGCCACCCCATCCCACCCATCAACCGCCGCCCTCCTCCATCACGCCGGAGACGATACCCCGACGTCGTCGTCCACCGCAACCTCAACCGCAACGCCCTCCACGGCTAGTAGTTGAAGCCAAGGACGAGCCGTTCATACCCGAGCCAGTTCAACCACGCCGTCCTGCGCCTCACCGCTGCTGCTCCAACTTCGCCACCCTCCACCGCACCGGAGTTGTTCCTGCTACGCCGTCTTTCGCCGCCTCGGATCTGCTTCCCCTCCGCTGACATACAGCCACGTCAACACATTCAACAATTTGGCCATGGGTTCGTCCAAGCCTGCACCCTCTAGAACATCGGTTTCCCCGGTAAAAAGAAGAAAATCGGCGTGACTTGTGGAGGTGACCACACCGGCAACCGAAAAAGGTACTCCTCTTCCCTTATTCGTGCAAATCTTACGTCTCTGCTTGCACGGTATTCATCCCACAGAAGACACTAGTTGACCGCTTCTTCTTGATACTAGATGTTCCTAGTAACTCGCGATGCACAAGGTTTCTCCTCATATACTATTTCACCTTAGCTAGAGGTCTGTTGCCCCCCTGAATTTCAATTTATGGCCACTTGATTCCCAATTAACGGAAGCATTCCCCGGCGTAACAAGCGCTAGTACGCCTATTACACCGGGGAAGCAGCGCCTTGGTGTTTATCTTAGGGGCGTGTGCGGCCTAGAGCTACTGGCGCCCGATCTGGAGGTCGGCCGAGATTAAAGGGATGGCCTGGGGGCGCTGCCAAGCACGGCGGTGGTGTGAGGTCGATGGGAGGGAGGGGCGGCGGAGGCAGGGATCTGGGCCGGTGGTCGCTGGCGGTTCAAGAAAGATCGTCAATAGTGACTGACGGGAGGTAGACGAAGGCCATCTGCCCGTTCCTTGTAGATCGGACGGTTCATTAAAAAAATCGACTGACCTATTTATTTTCAGTCGACTGTTATCTTAGATATGACCACATGTGGTGGTGTGCTGGAGGAGTACCTGCATTTCCTGTGCTCATATATTACAAAATCATACATAGTAGAATCTAATTTTGTTTGCCATGCAATGTTGTAGAGCTATCATATGTCTCATGTCATTTATTTTTCAGCCACCTGCTATCTGCTACTTTTACAGTGCACTAGTTCTGCACACACTTCACCCTTACTCTCACTGTTGTGTTTTTATGCAAGAGTATTTCAGACTCTGCTGCCATGAGAGAAGCCAAAAAGAAAAGAGAGAAGTCGCTCCAGTTTGGTGTGCGGCTAGGCAAGACACGTTTCAACGCTTTAAAGGGTGTAGTGTCAGCAGATGGAGACGGGGAACGTAGCTCTGGAGTTGATGACCTCGCTCGCAATGAACCACCATCCCAGGTGCTTGCTTTAACTTCGCGGTGTCATATGTGGTTGCATGTTCCATATGGTGTCTAGATTGTATTCGAAAGGCCGAAGTCGGTAAGATAAGGAAAGATATTTTTCTTACATGAACCACCATCCCGTGAGCACCAGAAGACAAATAGCTAGTCAGGGCACTGGCCGAGCCAGTGACAAGCCCAGCAAAGATAGGCATCACCTGGAAGCCAACTAAAAAGTTGCGATGGTGGCGAAGCAGCCCGCCTCCCACCAGGCTCTCAGGTCCTAGATGATCATGCTCACCACTCCAGCCGGATGTCTAGCTTGTATTGCTTCCAATTTGGTTAAATTGCATCTGCTTAGCTTACACATTATACCTTTGAATATGCCATGCCTTTCTATTTTTGGTACATACTAGTACATCTGTGTATTAACCATGTTCTTACATCAAACTAATGTTCTTGTGCATCCCTCATCAATCACTTATGACTAGGCAGGCAGGCAAGGGGACTACTCCTCATTTAAAGAATGCAGCGTCAGCCTCCCGACATGATTCTCAAGAAACAGAAATGCTAGATGAAGATAGTGAACGTAGCTCTGTAGTTGATTACAGCATTTCCCCTACACTAGCATCGCAGGTGCTTGCTCTAACTTGGCAGCGTGATATGTGGTTGCATGTTGCATATGGTGTCCAGATTGTAATTCTTCCAATCTGGTTAAACTGCATGTGCTAGTCTGCTTAGCTTATACATTATACCTGTTAATGTGACATGCCTTCCTGTATTTAGTACATAGTACATCTGTCTATTAAGCATGTCCTTACATAAAACTATTGTTTTTTTGTATCCCGCACCAATCAACATGACGAGACACCTTTAGTATATGCAGTGCGATATTAGTTGCATCTTTCATATGATTTATAGCATTCGCTGCTTCTAATTTGTTGAAATTCCGTTTATGATGGGATGCTTTTAACTTGGTAGAGTCATATTGGTTGCATCTTTTATGTGGTTTCTAGCTTGCATTGCTTCTTATTTGCTGGAATGGTTTCTGCTTAGTTTACACAAACAGTTGTGAACATGCCATGCCGTCCTATTTTTCGTACATATTCCATCCTGGTATCATGTGGTTGCCTTACATCAAAGTAGTGATTGTCAGTATCATGCATGAATGAGTTCTGAAGAGAGAATTTTATTGCTTTTTCTTGTCGGTTTTACTTGACAATTCAAAATCAATAAAACGGAAGGAAGTTAGCAAGGCAGCGGATAAAGGTGCTCCTTCCGAATGGAGGGCCTCTACAGTTTCTACTCCTCCACACCCCCAAGACGATTTCCAAGACAACACATGCATAGACACTCAACAAAGTTGTGTTTATGATGAGCACGTCTCCCCTAGTGTAGCATCACAGGTGCTCCCTCTAACTTGGCACTATTATACGTGGTTGCATGTCATGTGTGATGTCTAGCTTGTATTGCTTCTAATTTTGTTGAATTCCATCTGCTTACTTTACACATTATACTTGAATAAGACATGTGTTCCTGTTTCTAGAACATACAATATCTGTCTATCACACCATCTTCTTACATCAAATTACTACTGTTGTGTAACCTGCAACAATCACTTATCATAAGACACGTTTGACTTCGGAGTGTGATATAGGTTAAATCGCACATTCTTTTCTAGCTTGTATTACTAATTTGTTGAAATGGCACTTATGACGAGACAATTTTAACTTGGTAGAGTGATATTCGTTGCATCTTTCATATGGTATCTAGCTTTCATTGCTTCTAATTTGTTGAAATGCCTTCTCCTTAGTTTACACATCATAAGCTGTGAATATGCAATGCTGTGAATATGCAATGGCACTAATGACGAGAGACCTCTAACATGGTAGTGTGATGTTGTTTGCATCTTGCATATGATTTATTTCTTGTACTGCTTCACATTTGTTTAAACGCCATTTATGATGAGACACTGTTAACTTGGCAAAGCGATATTTGTAGCATCTTTCATATGGTGTCTACCTTCCATTGCATTGCTTCTAATTTGGTGAAATGTCTTCTTCTTAGTTTACACATCATAGTTCTGGTTATCTCTTCCGTCCTGTTTTTCATACATATTACATCCTCCTATCATGTGGTTGTCTAACATCAAAGTTCAGTTCGTCTGCATCACGCATCAATTTGTTATGAAGAACTAAATTGTTATTCGTTTTTCTTGTCAGCTTGACTTAACATGGCACAAAGAAAGAGGAAGAAACACATAATGGCAGGGAATGAGAAGCGGATGAATCCTACAAATTCTGCTGGTACTGATGGTGCAATAGAAGGTCAAAGTCCAGAAGAAAATTCTACAAACACGGCATCCCATGCTACACGAGTTGCAAAAAAAGACAAACAGAAACAAATAGCTACCACCAAACAAGCAGAGACAGCCCTAGTTCTTGCAACACCTACCACAGTACTACCAGCTGCACGACGTACTCGTGCGTCAACTGAGCTAGCAACACGTTCCCAAGCTCCCTTGCCACCTGACACTACTTCCCAAGCACTCTTGACACAAGACGAGTTGGCAATATTAGATGAACCTTGTGAGCTTCAACAACAAGAAGGTAGTTGCTGGGGTCAAGTTACAGTTGCATGCTTCTTTATATGTAGTCTCACAGTTTGATGTACAGTAACAATTCCTATGTTTGTTGTTGGACTAGCACCTAGGCGCAAGAGGAAACAAACATCAGGGATAATGCTTGATAGGTTAACTAAATCTAGAGGAGGAAGAATGGAGATCCGTTTTGAGGCAGGTTTAAAAAGGCCACGTGATGCTACAGAGTCAGCCAAGTTAGTATCAGAGGCAATGGTTGCTGTTAGGTGTCATGTACGTATCCTCCCAACATGGATTCAGTACAGGAATGACAAAGACGAAACCCAGTTCAACATCTTCCTCGACCATTTATCTGTAAGTATGGTTATGTATGGAAACTAGTAATATCGTCTTGCTCTGTCCAATACTTTCTAGGTTGCTGATAATGAGACTCCCATAATTTTCAACAAATGAGGTTCAAGTTGGATAGCCAAGATGATGCAACCAGACAAGCTTGCACCCATGTTTTCAAGTCTGCTTTGCGACAGTATCGGTATAACTTGAGGAAAACTCACTTTGAAGGCAAGGCTAACAGTGAACTTGCCCAAACATCTCCAGTGGAAAATATATCTGATGAAGACTGGAGAGGCCTCGTTAAACACTGGTCCGATCCGAAGTATCAGGTACATTATATATATATGTCATTAGATCACATGTTGAAGTCCTATTTACGCATGTGCCACACAAATCTATCTTCTTGTAGGTGAACTGTTCAAAGAACAAGGCCAACCGTACGAAAGTGAAATTCCAACAGACGACAGGATCTCGTAGCTATATTGCACACTGCGAGGCTCTTGTAATTAGCTGCTGTTTCACTCTTTTCGCTGTACCATATTATCAGATCTATATTGACTTGTTCCAAATGCAGAGGAAAGCCCGCAAGGACCAAAAAGTACCTGAACCAAATGATGTGGAAATCTTCAAGGACTGTCACACCAGCAAGAAGAAGGGCATGACTACACCAGTCAAAGCCGTTGTTGTAAGTCCTTAATCCTCATGCCTTTTAACTACTACTTACTCTGACTTGTGCCTTGAACTGCATGATTTGCAGCCAATGTCTATTACTCTTTTCAATTTTATACACAATTGTCTTAGCATATCATTGCACCTTACAAGGTTTAAAAGAGAGGAGTGATGTTCCTTTGATCTTGACCCGTAATCTAGTTCCGTGCTGGACTTGCCCACACAACATTACAATTGCCTGTTTGTCTGTTCTCAGTTGTTTTGTGATATGAATGACGTCATACTATGCTTACCATATTATAAACTTCGTCTCTTTATCCTTAGCCCTCAATACAATGTGAAGAAATAGACAATACATTAGCGATGGTACATGGTCATATGTTTGGAACCTAGTTTTATTATGTACTTTGCAATAAAATACAACTAGTATTTTACATGGGTTCACCAGAATAAGTTCTGTATATAGACCAAAGCTATTTTGTTTGGTTTTGCTGCCTCCTTAATATCTTCTGTTCTGGTACTACTAATGTAAAACCTCAACTTTTCAGCGAGCTATGGAAAAAATGGTGGAACCGCCACCTTCTGAAGGTGGCGAGGCAACTATAACCGCAATGTTAGCTCTTGCTGCAGTGGGTCAGTACCTGTCCACTAACAGTGTCAAAAGCACGTTCCTGCGTAATACTGGGTTGGTTGTTAAGGCAATATCGTCCAAACTGCCTCATGATCAAGATATGCAAGCTCAAAGCAATGTTGTATCTGCGCTCCAGACACAAGTCCATTCCCTAACAGAGACCCTTTGTGAAACAAGGAGAAACATTGCTCAATGTCGTCAAGATATGCATGGCTTTGAAACCAGACTATCAGACATTTGCTATGTTGTTCAGGAGCCTAGGGGAAATGAAGGCGAGGGTTATGGTGCTCCATCGGACAATACAACATGAAAACGTAACAGTCAGGTCAAATGAACTGAGCTTCTGAACTTCTGGTGGTGCATTTATCTGCTAGACTGTTAAGTTTTATGCCAACCTTCCTTTTGTTATATAGTTGTAATTTGTTTTAGTGTGATACAAAATTTATTCTTAACGTGCAGCCACCGCTTGAAGAAAATAGCAAGCCATTTTTGTATAGTGTAGGGTGTTCCCTATATTTGCACTGGTGGCGATCTTTGATGCCGAGTGGATGTAATCTGTGCAATCGCCTTAATAGCCTAGCGTTAGTTTCGGCCTTATTTATTTCCTAGTCTTCTTTTTCCCTGGTTTGCTAGTGGCCGCAACTACCATGGGCCATATACGGGCCGTAGGATCCATGGGTCTCCTACGGGCCATCGATAAATGGGCATGTAATCGGTGGGCCTCGGGCCGTCGGATAAATGGGTCTACATGGGCCATAATCGGGCGTAATTGGTATCGGCCCAGCACGGTAACAGGCCGTAGGACAGCAAAGGCTTAATTCTGTCACAGGCATAACGGGTCGTTAATGGGCCAGAATATAGGACGGGCTGGAAACGGTGCAACGGGTTAACAGGCCAGAAACGGGCCGACTCTTGCCATGGGCCGAATTTGGCCCATTAGAGTAACAGGCCAGTAACGAGCCGACTCTTGCCATGGGCCGAATTTGGCCCATTAGTGGAACAGGCCAGTAACGGGCCGACTCTTGCCATGGGCCGAATTTGGCCCATTAGGGGAACATGCCAGTAACGGGCCGGAAGTAATCGAGGGCCGAAAAGGAGCCCAAGAACGTATGGGCCGTCAATAGGCCGAAAGCTAACACGGGCTGGAAACGGCCCATGTAAATCACGGGTCGTTAACGGGTATAAAGAAAATTACTGTTCATTATGGGCTAGAGTCACCGTGGGCCTGTAATGGGCCGAAAGATACGAAGGCCTCAAATGGGCCGAAAGACGTCGTGGGCCATACATGGGCCGAAAGTGAAATGGGCTGGTATTATATTTGACGGCCCACATGACGTTGTTGGGCCGATTTCCTTTAGGGCCTAACGGGCCGTGAGTTAACGGACCGTAAAATGGGCTATTTGCGAAGAGACCGTTAACAGGCTTTTCATGGGCTAGCCCGTTAACTTTTGACCAAGTCAAACGGGCCGGCTTTGTAAGCTAAATGGGCCACTGTTGGGCCATGCCACGTGTCGACATATCATAGGCGCCTATCTGACCCACTGACGAGCTGACACGTGTTTCGTCCAGCCAATAAGAATTTTACACGTGGAAATTTCCCATTGGTCGGGGCTGTTAACGGGTTATCGGATCCAAAACCTGACCTGATAGCTTAACGGTGTTCCGTTACGGTGGATGCCACGTGTCGGTCATCCTTGACGAAAGAACTTCTATGACGCGCGATTTATCGTCATGGAAGTGGACACTTCCGTGATGATAATTTTGGTAATGTCATGGAACACTTCTACGACAGCACAGGTATGACTATCTTGATTCTATCATAAATTTGTCATGGATGTACATGCATGACAAAAAAAGCGACCTACTGTGACAAACACGTATCATCACGGAAGTGTATTTTTTGTAGTGTAAGGATATGTTTCTCGTTGATTAAATTGCATCTACGGTATCTGAACTTGATCCTAGGGTTCAATTTCATCACTGTATTTAGGAAAGATCAAAATACGGTCATTGAGGTTGCTGAAACGTGTCACTCTATGGTCACTAGAACTGGAACCGTATCCAATGTATTTCGCTGACGTCACAAATACACCCCTCTTTCTACTACTATTCTTCTATGAAATTCTGTCTATCATCTTGTCCGTGTCCACTTCTGCACCACAGCCAACTTTTTTGGTCCGTGTCCACTTCTGCACCACACCCAACACTCCCAACACTGTCGTAGCTCTTCGGCGCCGCGTCCGTTGTGGAGGTCATGGGCGCCGAAGCACCGTTGTGGAGGTCATCACGGGTCACCGCTTCAGCTTACTTACCCGGCGCCAGAGGAGGCCGTCCTTGTTCGAGTCCTAGCCGAGCGGCACCGGCGCTCCCCAACCACCATGATTGCGACGTCGTCGACTCAGCCTTCCACCCCTGCCGTGCTCCTCCGCATATGCTACACCTCCATCGCCCGCCTGACATGGCCAGCGACCTGCTCTTCTCACCACGTCGTCCAGCCGGAGGCCGACGCTCCACGACTCGCAGCCCTAGACTCAGCGCGCAGAGCAGCGAGGTCGTCGGCTTGCACGTGTAAGACATTGCCCACCGAACAAGACACGGTGCCATACCCCAGCAGCCCGGCTGCCACGCGCCCATTCTTTTCTGTCACCACGCGGATTGACTACGTCGAGCTTCGCGGGGTCTGCGAGGATTGCAGCCTCACCATGAGGAACCACATCCGGTGCCTCGCATTGAGCTGATGAGACGCACGGCGGCGGCGCTCTATCTAGTGCACACCCGAAGAGGAGGGCGGCAAGCTAGCGCCGGCGGACAGTCGGTTTGCAATGGCATCGCCTCCTTGAGGGCTCGTAGGAGTCTCCCATCTTGGAGAAGTGCGTCACTTCGCATTGCGGACAGGCTTGTGTCGTCGGGGTTGCTGTGCCAGCCAACCTCATAGTCATCTCAGTTCTCGGTCCTCGTCGGGGCGCATAGCATCGCTGCTCGACGAAGAGCGGGGTGTCATAGGAGAGGAGCTCGACCAGGACGGACTTTCGGCATGATAGGGACCATGCAGTGCCCAGAAAGGTGGTGAGGAAGTAGAGGCCCTCGATGGCAAAGAATCGGGCGACCATGCGGTATGTCGCTGCAGTGGATAGCATGTGTGACACAGTGACACCATAGGCCCAGAACTCGTACATGTCTCAGCATAGGCGGATAGGCAGTGCGTGAAGGAAATATGCCCTAGAGGCAATAATAAAGTTATTATGTATTTCCTTATATCTTGATAAATGTTTATTATTCATGCTAGAATTGTATTAACCAGAAACTTAGTACATGTGTGAATACATAGACAAACAGAGTGTCACTAGTATGCCTCTACTTGACTAGCTCGTTGAATTAATGATGGTTATGTTTCCAAGCCATAGACATGAGTTGTCATTTGATTAACGGGATCACATCATTAGAGAATGATGTGATTGACTTGACCCATTCCGTTAGCTTAGCACGATGATCGTTTAGTTTGTTGCTACTGCTTTCTTCATGACTTATACATGTTCCTCTGACTATGAGATTATGCAACTCTCGAATACCGGAGGAACACTTTGTGTGCTACCAAACGTCACAACGTAACTGGGTGATTATAAAGGTTCTCTACAGGTGTCTCTGATGGTACTTATTGAGTTGGCATAGATCGAGATTAGGATTTGTCACTCCGATTGTCGGAGAGGTATCTCTAGGCCCTCTCGGTAATGCACATCACTATAAGCCTTGCAAGCAATGTGACTAATGAGCTAGTTGTAGGATGATGCATTATGGTACGAGTAAAGAGACTTTCCGGTAACAAGATTGAACTAGGTATTGAGATACCGATGACCGAATCTCGGGCAAGTAACATACCTATGACAAAGGGAACAACATATACCATTATGCGGTTTGACCGATAAAGATCTTCGTAGAATATGTAGGAGCCAATATGAGCATCCAGGTTCTGCTATTGGTTATTGACCGGAGATGAGTCTCGGTCATGTCTACATAGTTCTCGAACCCGTAGGGTTCGCACGCTTAACGTTTGGTGACGATCGGTATTATGAGTTTATGTGTTTTGATGTACCGAAGGTTGTTCAGAATCCCGGATGAGATCAGGGAGATGACGAGGAGTCTCGAAATGTTCGAGACGTAAAGATCGATATATTGGAAGGCTATATTCGGACATCGGAAAGGTTCTGAGTGGTTCGGGTATTTATCGAAGTACCAGAGAGTTATGGGAATTCACCGGGGAGTTTATGGGCCTTATTGGGCTTTAGGGGAAAGAGGGAGGGGAGGCTGCGCCCCCCCAAGGCCTAGTCCGAATTGGACTAGGGGAGGGGCGGCGCCCCCTCCTTCCTTCTCTTCTCTTTTCCCTTTCCTTCTCTCCTACTCCTACTACATGGAAGGGGGGAATCCTACTCCCGGTGGGAGTAGGACTCCCCAGGGCGCGCCATAGTAGAGGGCCGCCCCCCTCCTCCACCCCTTTATATGCGGGGGAGGGGGGCACCCCATGGATACACAAGTTGATCAATTGATCTTTTACCGTGTGCGGTGTCCCCTCCACCATAATCCACCTCCGTCATATCGTAGCGATGCTTAGGCGAAGCCCTGCATCGGTAGCATCATCATCACCGTCATCATGCCGTCGTGCTGACGGAACTCTCCCGCGAAGCTCTGCTGGATCGTGAGTTCGTGGGACGTCACTGAGCTGAACGTGTGCTAAACTCGGAGGTGCCGTGCGTTCGGTACTTGGATCGGTCGGATCGTGAAGACGTACGACTACATCAACCGCGTTCTCATAATGCTTCCGCTTACAGTCTACGAGGGTACGTGGACGACACTCTCCCCTCTTGTTGCTATGCATCACCATGATCTTGCGTGTGCGTAGGATTTTTTTGAAATTACTACGTTCCCCAACAGTGCCATCCGAGCCAGGTTTATGCGTAGATGTTATATGCACGAGTAGAACACAGGAGTTGTGGACGTGGGTATATACATATTGCTTGCCGTCACTAGTTGATTCTTGATTCAACGGCATTGTTGGCTGAAGCGACCCAGACCGACAATACATGTACGCTTACGCGAGACTGGTTCTACTGACGTGCTTCGCACACAGGTGGCTAGTGGGTGTCTGTTTCTCCAGCTTTAGTTGAATCAGATTCAATGAACAGGGTTCTTTCTGAAGATCAAAAAGCAATCACTATACCGCATTGTGGTTTTTGATGCGTAGGTAAGAACGGTTCTTGCTCAGCCCATAGCAGCCACGTAAAACTTGCAACAACAAAGTAGAGGATGTCTAACTTGTTTTTGTAGGGCATGTTGTGATGTGATATGGTCAAGACGTGATGAGATATAAATTTTTGTATGAGATGATCATGTTTTGTTAAAGTTGTCGGCAACTGGCAGAAGCCTTATGGTTGTATCTTTATTGCATAAGATGCAAGTGCCATGTAATTGCTTTACTTTATCGCTATGCGATAGCAATAGTTGGCAAGATGACCATGTGACGACACATTGATAGAGATCAAGATGATGGAGATCATGGTGTCATGCCGGTGACGATAAAGATCATGACGGTACTTTGGAGATGGAGATCAAAGGCGCAAGATGATCATGGCCATATCATGTCACATACTTTGATTGCATGTGATGTTTATCCTTTATGCATCTTATTTTTCTTAGTTCGGCGGTAGCATTATAAGATGATCTCTCACTAAATTTCAAGGTATAAGTGTTCTCCCTGAGTATGCACCATTACGACAGTTCGTCGTGCCGAGACACCACGTGATGATCGGGTGTGATAAGCTCTACGTTCACATACAACGGGTGCAAGCTAGTTTTGCACACGCGGAATACTCGGGTTAAACTTGACGAGCCTAGCATATGCAGATATGGCCTCGGAACATTGGAGACCGAAAGGTCGAGCGTGAATCATATAGTAGATATGATCAACATAGTGATGTTTACCATTGAAAACTACTCCACCTCACATGATGAACGGACATGGTTTAGTTGATTTGGATCACGTGATCATTTAGATGACTAGAGGGATATCTATGTAAGTGGGAGTTCTTAAGTAATATGATTAATTGAACTTTAATTTATCATGAACTTAGTCATGATAGTATTTGCATAACTATGTTGTAGATCAATAGCTCGCGATATAGCTCCCCGTTTATTTTGATATGTTCCTAGATAAAAAAACTAAGTTGAAAGATGTTAGTAGCAATGATGCGAATTGGATCCGTGATCTGAGGATTATCCTCATTGCTGCATAGAAGAATTATGTCCTTTATGCACCGCTAGGTGACAGACCGATTGCAGGAGAAGATGCAGACGTTATGAATGTTTGGCGAGCTCGATATGATGACTACTTGATAATTTAGTGCACCATGCTTTATGGCTTAGAATCGGGGCTTCAAAGACGTTTTAAACTCCACGGAGCATATGAGATGTTCCAAGAGTTGAAATTAGTATTTCAGACTCATGCCCATGTCGAAAGGTATGAGACCTTTGACAAGCACTTTGCCTACAAGATGGAGGAGAATAGCTCAGCTAGTGAGCATCTGCTCAGAATTTCTGAGTACTACAATCACTTGAATCATGTGGTATTTAATCTTCCAGATAAGATAGTGATTGACAGAGTTCTGTAGTCACTATCACCAAGTTACTGGAACTTCGTGATGAACTATAATATGCAAGGGATAACAGAAGCGATTCCCAAGCTCTTCGTGGTGCTGAAATCGACGAAGGTAGAAATCAAGAAAAGCATCAAGTGTTGATGGTTGACAAGACCACTAGTTTCAAGAAAAGGGCAAAGGGAAGAAGGGGAACTTCAAGAAGAATGGCAAGCAATTTTCTGCTCAAGTGAAGAAGCCCAATTCTAGACCTAAGCCTGAGACTAAGTGCTTCTACTGCAAAGGCACTGGTCACTAGAAGCAGAACTACCCCAAGTATTTGGCGGATAAGAAGGATGGAAAAGTGAACAAAGGTATATTTGATATACATGTTATTGATGGGTACTTTACTAGTGTTTATAGCAACCCCTCAGTATTTGATACTAGTTCAGTTCCTGAGATTAGTAACTCGAAACGAGAGTTGCAGAATGAACAGAGACTAGTTAAGGGTGAAGTGATGATGTGTGTTGGAAGTGGTTCCAAGATTTATATGATCATCATCACACACTCCCTATACTTTCAGGATTAGTGTTGAACCTAAATAAATGTTATTTGGTGTTTGCGTTAAGCATGAATATGATTTGATCATGTTTATTGCAATACGGTTATTCATTTAAAGTCAGAGAATAATTGTTGTTCTGTTTACATGAATAAAACCTTCAATGATCATACACCCAAGGTGAATGATTTATTAAATCTTGATCATAGTGATACACATATTCATAATATTGAAGCCAAAAGATGCAAAGTTAATAATGATACTGCAACTTATTTGTGGCACTGATGTGTAGGTCATATTGGTGTAAAGCGCATGAAGAAAATCCATGCTGATGGGCTTTTGGAATCACTTGATTATGAATCAGTTGATTCCTTCAAACCATGCCTCATGGGCAAGATGACTAAGACTCCGTTCTCCAGAACAATGGAGCGAGCAACAGACTTGTTGGAAATAATACATACTGATGTATGCAGTCCGATGAGTGTTGAGGCTCGCGGTAGGTATCGTTATTTTCTGACCTTCACCGATGATTTGAGTAAGATATGGGTATATCTTCTTGATGAAACATAAATCTGAAACATTTGAAAAGTTCAAATAATTTTAGAATGAAGTGGAAAATCATCGTGACAAGAAAATAAAGTTTCTATGATCTGATCGTGGAGGAGAATATTTGAGTTACGAGTTTGGTCTTCATTTGAAACAATGCGGAATAGTTCCACAACTCACGCCACCGGGAACACCATAGCGTAATGGTGTGTCCGAACATCGTAACCATACTTTATTAGATATGGTGCAATCTATGATGTCTCTTACCGATTTGCCACTATCGTTTTGGGGTTATGCATTAGAGACAGCTGCATTCACATTAAATAGGGCACCATCTAAATCCGTTGAGATGACGCCATATGAACTGTGGTTTGGCAAGGAACCAAAGTTATCGTTTCTTAAAGTTTGGGGTTGCGATGCTTATGTGAAGAAGTTTCATCCTGATAAGCTCAAACCCAAATCGGAGAAATGTGTCTTCATAGGATACCCAAAGGAGGCAGTTGGGTACACCTTCTATCACAGATCCGAAGGCAAGACATTCATTGCTAAGAATGGATCCTTTCTAGAGAAGGAGTTTCTCTCGAAAGAAGTGAGTGGGAGGAAAGTAGAACTTGATGAGGTAATTGTACCTGCTCCCTTATTGGAAAGTAGTTCATCACAGAAATTTGTTCCTTTGACTCCTACACCAATTAGTGAGGAAGCTAATGATGATGATCATGTAACTTCAGATCAAGTTACTACTGAACCTCGTAGGTTAACCAGAGTGAGATCCGCACCAGAGTGGTACGGTAATCCTATTCTGGATGTCATGTTACTTGACCATGACAAACCTACGAACTATGAGGAAGCGATGACGAGCCCAGATTCCGCGAAATGGCTTGAGGCCATGAAATCTGAGATGGGATCCATGTATGAGAACAAAGTATGTACTTTGATTGACTTGCCCGATGATCGGTGAATCATTAAGAATAAATGGATCTTCGAGAGGAAGACGGACGCTGATAGTAGTGTTACTATCCACAAAGCTTGAGTTGTCGCAAAATGTTTTTGACAAGTTCAAGGTGTTGACTACGATGAGATTTTCTCACTCATATCGATGCTTAAAAGTCTGTCCGAATCATGTTAGCATTTGCCACATTTTATGAAATCTGGCAAATGGATGTCAAAATTGTATTCCTTCATGGATTTCTTAAAAGAAGAGTTGTATATGATGCAACCAGAAGGTTTTGTCGATCCTAAAGGTGCTAACAAATTGAGCAAGCTCCAGCGATCCATCTATGGACTAGTGCAAGCATCTCGAGTTGGAATATATGCTTTGATAAAGTGATCAAAGCATATGGTTTTATACAGACTTGCGGTGAAGCCTGTATTTACAAGAAAGTGAGTGGGAGCACTACAACATTTCTGATAAGTATATGTGAATGACGTATTGTTGATCGGAAATAATGTAGAATTTTCTAGAAAGCATAAAGGAGTGTTTGAAAAGAGTTCTTCAAAGAAAGACCTCGATGAAGTTGCTTACACATTGAGCATCAAGATCTATAGAGATAGATCAAGACGCTTGATAAGTTTTTTCAATGAGTACATACCTTGACAAGATTTTGAAGTAGTTCAAAAATGGAACGGTCAAAGAAGGAGTTATTGCCTGTTGCAAGGTGTGAAGTTGAGTAAAGACTAAAAACCCGACCACAACAGAAAATAGAAAGAGAATAAAAAGTCATTCCCTATGCCTCAGTCATAGGTTCTATAAAGTATGCTATGCCGTTTACCAGTCCTATTGTATACCTTAGCATCATTCTGGCAAGGGAGTACAATAGTGATCCAGGAGTAGATCACTGGACAGCGGTCAAAATTATCCTTAGAGGACTAAGAAAATATTTCTCGGTTATGGAGGTGATAAAAGAGTTCATCGTAAAGAGTTACGTCGATGCAAGTGTTTTACATCGATCTAGATGACTCTAAGTATCGATCTGGATACATATTGAAAGTGGGAGCAATTAGCTAGAGTAGCTCCGTGCAAAGCACTGTAGACATAGAAATTTGCAAAATACATATGGATCTGAATGTTGCAGACCCGTAGGCTAAACTTCTCTCCCAAGCAAAACATGATCACTCTTTGGGTGTTAATCACATAGCGATGTAAACTAGATTATTGACTCTAGTAAACCCTTTGGGTATTAGTCACATGGAGATGTGAACTAATCACATAAACATGTGAACTAGATTATTGACTCTAGTGCAAGTGGGAGACTGAAGGAAATATGCCCTAGAGGCAATAATAAAGTTATTATTTATTTCCTTATATCATGATAAATGTTTATTATTCATGCTAGAATTGTATTAACCGGAAACTTAGTACATCTGTGAATACATAGACAAACAGAGTGTCACTAGTATGCCTCTACTTGACTAGCTCGTTGAATCAAAGATGGTTAAGTTTCCTAGACATAGACATGAGTTGTCATTTGATTAATGGGATCACATCATTAGAGAATGATGTGATTGACTTGACCCATTCTGTTAGCTTAGCACGATGATTGTTTAGTTTGTTGATACTGCTTTCTTCATGACTTATACATGTTCCTCTGACTATGAGATTATGCAACTCCCGAATACCGGAGGAACACTTTATGTGCTACCAAACGTCACAACGTAACTGGGTGATTATAAAGGTGCTCTACAGGTGTCTCTGATGGTACTTGTTAAGTTGGCATAGATAGAGATTAGGATTTGTCACTCCGATTGTCGGAGAGGTATCTCTGGGCCCTCTCGGTAATGCACATCACTATAAGCCTTGCAAGCAATGTGACTAATGAGTTAGTTGCGGGATGATGCATTACGGAACGAGTAAAGGACTTACTGGTAACGAGATTGAACTAGGTATTGAGATACCGACGATCGAATCTCGGGCAAGTAACATACCGATGACAAAGGGAACAACGTATACCATTATGCGGTTTGACCGATAAAGATATTCATAGAATATGTAGGAGCCAATATGAGCATCCAGGTTCCGCTATTGGTTATTGACCGGAGACGAGTCTCGGTCATGTCTACATAGTTCTCAAACCCGTAGGGTCCGCACGCTTAACATTCGGTGACGATCGATATTATGAGTTTATGTGTTTTGATGTACCGAAGGTTGCGGATGAGATCGGGACATGACTAGGAGTCTCGAAATGTTCAAGACGTAAAGATCGATATATTGGAAGACTATATTCGGACATCGGAAAGGTTCTGAGTGGTTCGGGTATTTATCGAAGTACCGGAGAGTTACGAGAATTCACCGGGAGTATATGGGCCTTATTGGGCTTGAGGGGAAAGAGAGAGGGGAGGCTGCGCCCCCCCCCCAAGGCCTAGTCCGAATTGAACTAGGGGGAGGGGCGGCGCCCCCTCCTTCCTTCTCTTCTCTTTTCCCTTTCCTTCTCTCCTACTCCTACTACATGGAAGGGGGGAATCCTACTCCCGGTGGGAGTAGGACTCCCCAGGGCGCGCCATAGTAGAGGGCCAGCCCTCCCCCTCCTCCACTCCTTTATATACGGGGGAGGGGGGCACCCCATGGACACACAAGTTGATCAATTGATCTTTTAGCCGTGTGTGGTGCCCCCCTCCACCATATTCCACCTCGGTCATATCGTAGCAGTGCTTAGGCGAAGCCCTGCATTGGTAGCATCATCATCACCGTCATCACGCCGTCGTGCTGACGTAACTCTCTCGTGAAGCTCTGCTGGATCGTGGGTTCGTGGGACGTCACCGAGCTGAACGGGTGCTGAACTCGGAGGTGCCGCGTGTTTGGTACTTGGATCGGTCGGATCGTGAAGACGTACGACTACATCAACCGCGTTCTCATAACGCTTCCGCTTACAGTCTACGAGGGTACGTGGACGACACTCTCCCCTCTCGTTGCTATGCATCACCATGATCTTGCGTGTGCGTAGGATTTGTTTTGAAATTACTACGTTCCCCAACAGTGCATTCACTGCATCACGTGTGAAGATGAGAGGGATTTG
Source organism: Triticum aestivum (assembly GCF_018294505.1). Classification (NCBI taxonomy): domain Eukaryota; kingdom Viridiplantae; phylum Streptophyta; class Magnoliopsida; order Poales; family Poaceae; genus Triticum; species Triticum aestivum. The sequence goes on along the minus strand of NC_057812.1, from coordinate 189,676,917 downwards.
TTTGCCACGTAAGAAATTCAACGGTGCAGAACTTGGTCAACTCATGCCATGTCAGCAAAATACGTTGGATATACGGTAGCGGTAACCGTAGAGTGACACAGTTTTGCACCCTCAATGACTGTATTTTTACACTTCCTGAATACAGTGATGAAAGTGAACCCTAGCTTCAAGTTTAGGTACCGTAGATGTAATTTACTCTTTCTCGTTTATGGAGGTGACAAAGAGCTCGTCGTAAACGGTTACGTCGATGCAAGCTTTGACATTGATCCGGATGACTCTAAGTCACAAATCGGATACGTATTTTTATTAAATAGTGGAGCTTTTAGTTGGTGCAGTTCCAAGCAGAGCGTTGTGGCGGGATCTATGTGTGAAGCGGAGTACATAACTGCTTCGGAACCAGCAAATGAAGGAGTCTGGATGAAGGAGTTTATATCCAATCTAGGTGTCATACTAGTGCATCGGGTCCAATGAAAATCTTTTGTGACAATACTGGTGCAATTGCCTTGGCAAAGGAATCCAGATTTCACAAGAGAACCAAGCACATCAAGAGACGCTTCAATTCCATCCGCGATCAAGTCAAGGAGGGAGAAATAGAGATTTGCAAGATACATATGGATATGAATGTTGCAGACCCGTTGACTAAGCCTCTCTCACGAGCAAAACATGATCAACACCTAGACTCCATGGGTTTTAGAATCATTACAATGTAATCTAGATTATTGACTCTAGTGCAAGTGGGAGACTGAAGGAAATATGCCCTAGAGGCAATAATAAAGTTGTTATTTATATTTCCTTATATCATGATAAATGTTTATTATTCATGCTAGAATTGTATTAAACGGAAACTTAGTACATGTGTGAATACATAGACAAACAGAGTGTCACTAGTATGCCTCTACTTGACTAGCTTGTTGAATAAATGATGGTTATGTTTCCTAACCATAGACAAGAGTTTTCACTTGATTAACGGGATCACATCATCAGAGAATGATGTTATTGACTTGACCCATCTGTTAGCTTAGCATGATGATCGTTTAGTTTGTTGCTATTGCTTTCTGCATAACTTATACATGTTCCTATGACTATGAGATCATGCAACTCCCGAATACCGGAGGAACACTTAGTGTGCTATCAAACGTCAAACTGGGTGACTATAAAGACGCTCTACATGTGTCTCCGATAGTGTTTGTTGAGTTGGCATAGATCGAGATTAGGATTTGTCACTCCGAGTATCGGAGAGGTATCTCTGGGCCCTCTCGGTAATGCACATCACTATAAGCCTTGCAAGCAATGTAACTAATGAGTTAGTTGCGGGATGGTGCATTACGGAATGAGTAAAGAGACTTGCCGGTAACGAGATTGAACTAGGTATTGAGATACCGACGATCGAATCTCGGGCAAGTAACACACCAATGACAAAGGGAACACGTATGTTGTTGTGCGGTTTGACCGATAAAGATTTTCGTAGAATATGTAGGAACCAATATGAGCATCCAGATTCCGCTATTGGTTATTGACCGGAGATGAGTCTCGGCCATGTCTACATAGTTCTCGAACCCGTAGGGTCCACACACTTAACGTTCAGTGATGATCGGTATTATGAGTTTATGTGTTTTGATGTACCGAAGGTAGTTCGGAGTCCCGGATTTGATCACGGACACGATGAGGAGTCTCGAAATGGTCAAGACATAAAGATCGATATATTGGAAGCCTATGTTTGGACATCAGAATGGTTACGGATGAGTTCGGGCATTTTCTGGACTACTGGGAGGTTACCGGAACCCCCCGGGGAGTATATGGGCCATATTGGGCCTTAGTGGAATAGAGGAGAGGAAGGGAAAAGGTGGGAGGCGCGCCCCCTAGCCCAATCCGAATTGGGTGGGGGCCGGCCCCCCTTTCCTTCCTTCTCTCCTCCCCTTCCTTCTCTCCTACTCCTACTACTTGGAAGGGGGGAATCCTACTCCCGGTGGGAGTAGGATTCCCCTAGGGTGCGCCATAGAGGGCCGGCCCTCCCCCCTCCTCCCCTCCTTTATATACAGGGAGGGGGGCACCCCATAGACACACACGTTGATCATTGTCTTAACCGTGTGTGGTGCCCTTCTCCACCATAATCCACATCGGTCATATCGTAGTGGTGCTTAGGCGAAGCCCTGTTCCGGTAGCTTCATCATCACCGTCATCATGCCGTCGTGCTGACAAAACTCTCCCTCGACACTCAGCTGGATCTATAGTTCGTGGGACGTCACCGAGCTGAACGTGTGCAGATCACGGAGGTGACGTACCTTCGGTGCTAGGATCGGTCGGATCGTGAAGACGTTCGACTACATCAACCGCGTTGTCATAATGCTTCTGCTTACGGTCTACGAGGGTACGTAGACAACACTCTTCCCCTCTCGTTGCTATGCATCACCTAGATAGATCTTGCATGTGCGTAGGATTTTTTTTGAAATTACTATGTTCCTCAACAGTGACCACCTAGGAGACAGGTTGGCCTGCCCCTGGTCAGCGTTCGCGATTACTTCAAATAACACGCTTAACGTGATTGGGTTTTTGATCTGAGTTGGCCACTGGCCTACACGCACTAACCACCACGCGGGAACAGTTATAGGCACTCGACATCATAGTATCAGCCGAAGCCTTCTAGACAACAGCGACTGAGTGGCGCGCGCCGTGTTGGACTGGAACGCCTGCTCTTGTATAAGGGGGCTAGGTCTGCTCACCGGCCGCGTTCGCAATGTGCAGGATTGCAAAGGGCGATGGGCCCAAGACCCCTGCGTGCTTAGGATTTAGACCGGCATGCTGACCTCTTTGTTAGGCCTAGGTAGGACTGCGACGTGTTGATCTTCCGAGGCTGGGCATGAACCAGGAAAGTGTGTCCTGCTAGAGTGATCGAGCGTGTTGGGTAATGTGGTGCACTCCTGCAGGGAAGATTGATCTATTCGAATAGCCATGTCCACGGTAACAGGACGACCCAGAGTTGTATTCCGACCTCATGACAACTAGAACTGGATACTTAATAAAACACACCCAGATAAGTTCCAGAGATAACCCGGTGATCGCTCTTCCACAGGGTGACGAGGAGAGGATCGTCGGGTAGGATTATGCTACACGTTGTCACTTGGTGAACTTATCAGCTACTCTATTCTATATACTTCAAGATGGAGGTTGCCAGAAGCATAGTCTTTGATAGGATTAGCTTCCCCCCTCTTATTCTGGCATTTTGCGGTTCAGTCCACAGATACTACCCATTTCATTTGATACCAATGCATATGTAGTGTAGATCCTTGCTTGCGAGTACTTTGGATGAGTACTCACGGTTGCTTTGCTTCCCCCTTTTCCCCTTCGATACCTGTTGTTGCAATCAGACGTTGGAGCCCAGGAGCCAGGCGCCATTGTCGACGACGACCCTACTACACTGGGGGTGCCTACTACTACGTTCAAGCCACCGACGACCGGGAGTAGTTAGGAGGATCCTAGGCAGGAGGCCTGCGCCTCTTCGATCTGTATCCCAATTTGTGCTAGCCATCTTATGGCAACTTGTTTAACTTATGTCTGTACTCAAATATTGTTGCTTCCGCTGACTCGTTTATGTTCAAGCACTTGTATTCGAGCCCTCGAGGCCACTGGCTTGTAATATGATGCTTGTATGACTTTATTTGTGTTTAGAGTTGTGTTGTGATATCTTCCCGTGAGTCCCTGATCTCAATCGTACACGTTTGCGTGGGGGCGTCACACAAATGGACAACAACGGACGAAAAGCATCCCTACATTGGAGTTGTCCTTATTCATCAAAAAAATCCTATATACGTGGGAGCAACTAACCAATGGTTACCCTTAGGGGCTTTTGTAAGGGTCCTTCATGTGGTCTGGAGTGTTCGGGTGGTGCGTCCAGCCGCCACCATGTGCCCTGTGTTAGATGCCCCCTTTGAAAATTAGTTTTTTATATTTCTATACTATTTTCAGATTTTAGATTTTTTTTTGTTTTTTCGGCTTTTTTGTTTTTGCCTGGGTTTTTTTCTAGGTTTTGGAGATTTTTGCGAAGCACACTCATGGAAGCACATATTTGCTTCCACTTGCTTTCACGAGAAGTACTTCTATGAGAACAGACGCACATGTTTACTTCGAGAAGCATAATTATGCTTCCGTGAGATGGACAACTCATGTTTCCCGGAAAATAGAAAAAAACACAACATGGGTTTCAAAAGAAAAACCGCAACCGTGCTTCCCAGGCTCCGGGTTTTTTCTTCCGTGTTTTTCGGTTGCCATTTTTCTTGTTTTTTCGGTTATTTTTCCAATATTAATTTCATACTGCATGATGATTATTTGGGAATCATTCTTTCATTGAGCCATATGTCTGTTAATTTGTATTGTCATTTGTCAGTACCTAGGACGAACTAACATTTGCTTAGTACATAGGAGTGAAACGGTGTAATTTTCGTACTGCATGATGATTATTTGGCATTGTCTATGTAGTGTAATACTCCCTCCGTTCTCAAATATAAGTTTTTTTAGAGATTCCAACAAGTGACTACATACAAAGCAAAATGAGTGAATCTACACTCTAAAATATGTCTATATATATCTGTATGTTGTAGTCCATTTAAAATGTCTAAAAAGACTTATATTTAGAAACGGAGGGAGTATATGTTAAAATCATCACTAGTAAGAAGAAGTGATCATAAGATTAGGCCATTTTTTTAGAGAAAAGGCCTTGGCCCGACTTTATAAATAACGCCACACGGCAGCGTCACAGACCCGAACAACCCGAACAGTTAGCGAAACACCGCAAATCCAGCGAACATAAAGCGTGGAACAGGCGAAAGAAGGTTCAGAGAAAAACATGGCACCCTGCCATACACGACGCGCAGGCCGGAGGGAGAAGGAAGACTACCACCAAACGGACATAACCACCGCGACAAAGATCAGACGTTTGGGCCCAACCCTGAGAAGAGGGATGCCGAAGCCCGAATTTTGGCGATGAGCATGTCCAGGGCATCCCGATCGTCGTCTTTAGTCAATAATCTCCACTACTGCAATGGAATACAAGATTTGGAAAGAACGTCAGCAGGTTTAGATGGAAAGATATGCTCAATACTAAACTTGTTCCTAATAGCCCAAAGAGCCCAGCAAAAGGCACCCAAGCCAACCCAGAACACCCTCTTAGTGACCCCAACCAGAACCTTGGCTAGGGTTCTAAGCTCAGAGAAGGACGAGGGATTCCAAGACACCTGAAGCCAAGATCTGACACAGCTCCAAACGAACTTAGCCAAGACACAATGGAAAAAAATGTGTTCCGTGTTTTCCAGAGCACCACAGAGGTGACAAAATTCCGATCCCGGACCATTGCGCTTGCGAATCTGGTCGGCCGCAGGAAGGCGGCCTCTGAAAGCTTGCCAGAGAAATATCTTAATCTTAGGAGGCACTTTGGACTTCCAGATACTAGAGAATCTATTCGACAGGGTACCTCCGATAAGCCTACAGTATAGCGACTTGACCGAAAATCTGCCAGAAGCCGAATGAGGCCAAACAACAGAATCCGGCACCTCCGAGAGCATAGGGAAGAGGGCAGAAAGACTTTGCCAATCTTCCAACTCTTCAGGAGACAGGGAACGGCGAAAAGCCAGGTCCCAATTATTATCCGCCACCTCCGCGATGGAGATGTCCGGCTTAGGACAGTAAGAAAACAAAACCGGGAACTTAACGGCCAGAGGTGCATCATCACACCACCAATCCCGCCAAAATCGAACCGACGTACCATTACCCACGATAAATTTAACATGCTCCAAAAAATAGGTTTGACTTTGACAAGGTCCTTCCAGAATTGGGACCCTCGTCTAGCAGAGGCAAACAAGGGGCTAGACTGAGGGAAATACTTGGCCTTAAGGATAGAATACCAAAGAGAACCGGCCCCAGTAGTCATAATTTTCCACCACCATTTAATTAATAAGCATTTGTTCATCACCAACGTATTAATAATGCCTAACCCCCAAGGTTCTTAGGCCGACACATAAGCTGCCACTTGACCAATCTATATTTCCGCTTATTATCTGCATCATTCCAATAAAAGGCACCCCTGTCTTTGTCAAAGCCTGCATGAATGCCAGCCGATAGGAGATAAAAACCCATAAGGAACATAGGAAGGGACGAAAACAGGAGTTGATTAACGCAACCTTGCCAGCGTTAGTATTGTATCTACTGCGCCATGGAAGAACCCTGTTTCCCACCTTGGTGACAGCCGGAGCAAAGTCCTTAGCATGGAGCTTAAGAGGGGAAATTGGGAGGCCCAAATACTTGAAGGGAAAGGAACCTAGAGAGCAGTTAAGAAGCCTGGCCACACGCAAGGCTTCCGCATCAACAACACCAGTAACTAGGACCTCACTCTTGGAGAAGTTAATCTTCAGGCCAGAGACCGCTTCAAAGCAAAGGAGGATGAATTTCAAATTGGCAATACAAGCATCATCCAGCTCAACCATAATGATCGTATCGTTGGCATACTGCAAGTGAGAAACCCCCTCCAGAAGTAAATGAGAGACCACCAGACTAATATGACCGCATTGAGTCGCCCTCGCGAGGATGCAAGAAAAGGCATCGGCCACAAAGTTAAAAAGAACAGGGGAAGCAGGATCCCCTTGACGAAGACCCCTGCCATTGGCAAAAAATTACTAATATGCCCATTCACCGAAACGGCAGTGTGGCCACCCGTGACCAGCTGCATGATACGATGCACGTAAGCGCCATCAAAACCTTTCGCGAGCAGGACCTGCTTAAGAAACGACCAACTAACCGAGTCGTAAGCTTTCTCAAAATCTAGCTTAAGAATAATCGCTTTAGAGCTCCGAGAATGCAGGTCATGCACAATTTCGTGCAAGGAAAGAATACCATCTAGAATAAAGCGACCCTTAATGAAAGCAGATTGGAAGGGGCTAATAACTCTATGAGCAACAGGAGAAAGGCGGTTAGCAAAGCCCTTAGCCGGGAATTTGGCAAAATTATTAATCAGAGCAATAGGACGAAATTGAGAGATAAATTCAGCCCCCTTGACCTTGGGGATCAGAGTAATGACGGTGTAGTTCAAGCGGGAAATATCGATAGTACCAAGGCAAAAGCCTTGTATGACACTGCAAACCAGCTGCCTTAACTGAGGCCAGAATTTCCGGAAGAAAGGGATAGAAAAGCTGTCAGGCCCGGAGGCCGCATTCGGGTTAGCAGAGTTAACTATATCCCAGATTTCCTGATCAGATAGGGGAATCATCAACGAGGCATTATCATCGGCCGATACTTTTAAACCCATGTTCCAAAGAGAAGGGGAGATCGAGAGGCCCGAAGGAGGTTTAGCCCCAAGCAAAGTAGAGAAAAAGTCCCGCACGTGATTCATAATAACAAATTGGTCTGAAGAACGCACACCATTGATGATCAGATTGTTGATACCACAGCGCCTCCTCCGACCGTTCGCAATGGCAAAGAAATAAGCAGTGGGGAATCGCCTTTGAGCGTCCAATTGAGCGTGCCCCGCTGGCGCCAACACACCTCGGCCTGATGGTGCAACTGGATTAAGGCAGCCTCGAGGTTATACCTCACAGACCACCCATCCTCGGAAAGCCCAGCAGAATCGGCAGTCAAGTCGAGGGCCGAGATTTGGGCCTCGAGGAATTCTTTGGAACGGCGCACCTCCGCCGCACGGTTGCGAGACCAACCTCTAAGAAATTTACGCAGATTGTAGGAGCAAGAATGCCAGTCATCCAGAGGACCGAAAGAGCGCGTATTAGAGGAGAGCGGGTGGGATATCTTCGTGGCTAACATATCATAAAAACCATCTACGAGCAGCCAAGAGGCATCAAATTGAAATCTGGCCGGGGGTCTAAGGTTAACAGAGCCGTCGTCAACAATTAGAGGGGTATGGTCAGACCCAACAATGCATTTGGCACCAAGGGAAGCCCTAGGAAAGAGGGAGTCCCACCTAGGACAAATGAACACTCTATCAAGAACAGATCTAATAGGATTAGCCTGGTGATTGGACCAAGTAAAGCGGGCTCCAACCCTGGGAAGTTCACGAATTGCATTGGAGCTAATAAACTCGTTAAAAGCATTCGCCAAAGGCCAAGAGAAGATATCATTGTTTTTATCAGAAGGGCAGCAAAGGAGATTAAAATCACCCCCGATAACCATCAGGAGGTTACATGATTCGATCTTCACAGAAAGTTCGTTAAGGAACAAGGGAGACATAGAGTGATCAGCAGGTCCATATACCACGATAACCTCCATTAAAGTATTCAGCGCTTTAAGACTGAGTACAACACTAACCCAAAAGACCCCATGGTCATAAGCAACAACATCAAAAATGTCCTTATTAGAGCCTATCAAGATCCCACCCGAGTGGCCCGAGGAAGGTAACACATGCCAATCAAATCTGTCCATACCCACGATGGCAGAAAGTTCATTAGGGGAGAAGGATTCCTTAAAAGTTTCAACCAACCCCACGAAGTCAATATAGTTCGAGCGGATCATATCTTTTATTTGGTCGCGACGCCCCCTAGCGCCGAACCCTCTAATATTCCAAAATAAAGCCTTCATTTATAAGACAGATTTTTAATGCAGAGACTAGACCTGCTAGGAGCCGCGCATGTTTTAACTCTTTTAGAAGTGCCCCTCCTGGAAGAACTGGGCTGGGGCTGGCCACTACCAGCTCCCACACCCGCCTCCGAACCCAGAGAATTAATAGAGACAGCAGCGTCGGAGGCAACGGCCTCTTTAGCTTTAGCAATGGCCGCCTGAGCAGCCTCGTTAGCCCGAATAATTGCAAGAAGAGAGCTAGGAGAACCAATATTAGAGTCAACCACCACACCCACATCCGACATGACTTTTAAAAGATGATTGTCCGAAAGAGAAGGTAAAACCAGCCGAACCGGAGAAGAACCAACGGAGTGAGTGGGATGAATACCTGGGGTAGGAAGATCCTTCGCCGCAGCCCGCTTTTCCGCCCGCTCCAGGACAGAGCCTCCTGAGTTGGCCACCCGCCGACCTTTGCGAGCCGTAGACGCCGGCGACCGAATCACCTGCGCCCGAGGCACGGGGGAAGCCGGAGATGGACCGGAGCGAGACATGGACCCGAGATCCTTGTCGAGACGGCGGCAGACACCAGTCATGGATTGTTTTGAGCCCAGCGAATTCCTGCTCTTAGCCGAGAATTTGCGCACCGAAGACTTCTTCCTCTGAGACTGGGCACCCACCGCATCACGCTCAGGGGAGGCAGGCAGATCCTCAATCCTGGAGCGGGTGGGGGAGATCGGGCGAGCCGGGAGGTTGGAGCAAGCATCAGACTTGGGGGTAGCCGACATAGGCGGGATCTTCAGAGAAGCAACATCAGGAGCCACACCCATGGAAGCAGCAGGAGGAATCGCCATAGTATCCCGAGGGGCAACACCAGAAGGAGCTTGAGACTGGAACAGCTCCCTTTCAGACTCAGCCAAGCCATCCCATTTAGATTGGGTGAAACAAAGGTTGGAGCCATCACTCTGGTTATTACCACCCAAAGATCCATCCTCGTCCTTATCGTGTTTATCCGTGGGATTAGAAGGAGGAGAAGGGGAGGAGGGGGTTGATAGGCAGCCGCCCCCTCCACCCGCACCCTGAGCCTGATACCGCTGGGAGAGGGGAACACATCGACCGATCCATGAACACGACCCGGATCCAAACACCAAATCTTCATCCTTGCTGGGCCAACCTTATTCAGAGATTCCAAATCCACCTCCACGGGCTTCCCAATTAGAACCCCCCCCCCCCACCGCCATGAGAAAGGCAGACGAGCGGAGCCCAGCTGGTAGATCATCAATCAAAACCCAGACCTAAGAAAGAGGGCCGACAGCCGTACCACTGCAAGTTGCCGGCTTGACCGAGACGACCAGTTGATTGAGGGGGAGGGTAAAACTAGTACACGAAGCAATCATCCGCAGGCATTCCTTGGAGGGAAACACAACTGAAAACTCATGATCAGAAATCTGGGCCACTTGCCAGTCCCATCCAGCCTTGTCCCAGATACGAAGCCCATCGAGTAAAGTCTGGGGAGAAATCTTCTGGTCCTTCACAGAAACAATAGCAGCATTCGAAAGCGAGGGGGCCACCTCCAGGGTAGGCAGATCACTATCAAAAGCAAAGAAAGCGCAGCCGGGGAGGCCAGTACCAAACTGGAGGAGCAAGGAAGGTTTCGGTCTGTTAGAGTAGTTGACCGTGAGGTGCCCATCAGTGCGGCAAATCAAGCAGAACGGAGGGTTGATACAGCGAGATTGGAAGTGAATAGGCTTGTGGCAGGCGAAGCAGGTGAGCGCAGATGGATTGCTGTGGGAGGCAGAGGGAGGGCGGGGATGTGGGAGGGAAGGAGGAGGAGGCAGGATCCCGTCCCCCACCACCGGCGAAGAAGAAAATCCAGGGAGAGGACCGAAGGGACGCCGCCCCGCCCCCACGAAGGACCGAGGCGGCGGGCGGGACCCCACGCCCGCACCAGCCGGACGAGAAGGAGGGGGGAAACGCGCCGGGGTAGGCGCGCCGCGCCCCGCGCCAAGCACAGGCAAGGAGCCCGAGGAGGAAGAACCCCCACCACCGGAGGCCGCCGCCGCCTCCCATGGATCCACCACAGGAGGAGGAGAGGGACCAGATCCAGATCGCGGAGGGCCAGAGCCAGGGGCGCGCCCCCGCTCCGAGCGTTGCGACCAATCCGGATCCGCAGCCCAGGCCGCACGGTCACGAGCCACCTGCTCGCGGGCCGCCTGCTCCGCCTCCAGCTTGGAGCGGAGCTCGGCCTCAAGCTCCAGATCCACCGCAGACGCAGGCGACTCCTCGCGCGGCCGCTTGCTGCTCGAGACAGCCTCGCACGACGAGCCCCGAGACTTATCCATGGTGAGCACCGCAGCAAAGGAGAGGAGAAGGGGAGGAGGAGGGCTAGATCTGACGAGCCGGCGGATGGGAAAGCGGTGGCGGCGCAGATCAGCAGCGAAAGCCGGAAAACCTAGCAGAGGGGGGAGGAGCCACGGGGAATCCATATATAGCCGGACGAAACCGTACCCACCTGGGCCCGACAGGTGGAATGGGCCAAAGAAGGGGGAGGAGCAGGCAGCAAAGCGGGGGCCATAACTGGGCCAGTAGATACTAGAGGGGGGAAATCGACGACAGACGACAGTGGGGGAATAGAGGGCCCACCTGGTGGGACAGCAGCGAGAGGCCCAACAAGCCCACCAGAGGGGCCATCCAGCGGCCCACTAACCAACGAAGCGGCCACCAGATCTAGGTCAAGCGAAACAAGCGGCACCAACCTCCCCGGAAGCACCGCCGGCGGCGGCGCGGCAGCCGGGGAATCACCGCAGGAGGAAGAGGATGATGGGGAGCCACCAAGCTCCCCATCAGGGGCGGCTCCCAGAATCCCCAACCCAGGAGATACAGCCGAGCTCTTACCGAACTTGCACCGACGACGAGAAACCCGGATCCAGCCTCCATCGGGCACCGCTGCAGCCAAAGGCTGCCCCCTCCCACCAGGAGCAAACTTGCGGGGACGGGGCGCAGGAGGAAGGGCCACAGCCCGCCCCGGACCCGCCGACGAGCAGCAGGGGGAGGAAGTATGTGTCAAACGATCTCATGATGCAATGCAAGCAGGCAAACGAAAATGCAAAACATGGTTCAAAACTGGTAGTATCTCGGCCAGAGCTCTACTGAGCCACAGATGTAAAGAGGTCAAAACGGCTGGAGGCAACCAAACATGTTCATAAAGACATGGAAAGCAACTCAAGTACTGTCACCGAGAATAGTGCAATGTAGAAAGTCCAGCCATGCATGCTATTCCCCAATTTACGAATATGCATTGCCTGCAGTGAAACAAAAAAATAGTGCGCTATAACACTGCTACTAGCACGCTATAGCGTTTTGAGTAATGTCTCGCTAACTAAATTAGTGTACAATGTCTTATTAATAGCACGTTGCAGCATGATACAACACCTTAATAGCATATTTTAAGAGCCACGGTATTTGTTTTCATTGATTGCACACGATGTTTTATCGTTGAACATGCACATAGATTCACACTGGAAATGACTTGAACCCTGGCGTTGAGGTGTGAGGTGCATCATATCCCTCGGGGACAAACAGCACTGTCGAGAATGCGACTCATATCCTGCTCCACGTTCTGTTGTTCTGAACAAGTGAGTACTAGCACTCTAGCTTTTTCCAGTACATTGCCCCTGTATAAAACCACAAGAAAGTTACTGCGCAGTTTGTCGAATGGCTGTACCTTATCTGGATTCAACATCCGGTGTCTGCACCCTCCCTCGTGGCGCATAAACGAGTGGCCCTGTCGTGGCGTGTCACCATCTTCCCCACGCCCCATTACTGATGAAGCGGGGACATTCATACCAGAATGATGAAGCGGGCCGGGGACCGGCGACAATACCATTACCACGAGTCCCTCTCCGGCCACCCCATTTGTTAACGGCGATGAGGTTCCGCCTGTACTGGCAACCAGCTACCTCATAACACAAATATGTCCGTCAGATGCTGATCCAACGACACCATGTATAATGATAAATTTGGCTGCAATACCGTCTTTCTTTTGCTTTCCTCCTTTATAATTATTTATGACGTTATACCAGGTTGTCATGCTGACGAGCAAGCTTGCCGGGTCAGCTATATACCGGAGACAGATTCAGTCTTGTCCTTAATTCCGTCGACAAGTTGAACCTTGAGGCACCATTTTTCTGTGCAAATGGAGGCCGAGCCAGCACGCCAGAACAGCCCAACTGAGATCACAATTGACTGCCCCGAGCCGGATCATCCAGCTCCGCCTCCAGCCCCCAATCCAACAAATGAAAACAGCCAGCCCCAGTATCATCAGCCTCCAGCAAATGGAAGCAGCCAGCCCAAGGAGGTGATCGAGAGCTACAAGCTCATGCTGGAACTGAGCAAGTACATCCTGCTGCTGGCAACGCTGGTGGCTACGGTGACGTACGCCGCAGGGTTCAACCCGCCTGGGGGCGTTTGGCAGGAGACCGTCGCCGCCTCAGGCCAACTCGCCGGCGACTCCATCATCCGGACCACCAGCTACCGCCGGTACCTGGTGTTCTTCTATTGCAACGCCGCCGCGTTTGCCTCGTCGCTCGTGATCATCGTCCTCGTCCTCTTCCTCACCCTCCTGGAAGAGAATAAGCAGCTCCGCCTCCTGCCGCTGCGGGTGGTCATGGTGGTGGACCTGATGAGCGTCATGGGGGCCTACGCCGCTGGGACCTGCCGGGACACGCCCACCACCATCAACTCCTCGGTACTGGTGGCTGCCGTCCTCATCTACCTCATTTTCCAGATGGTGCTGGCCTCGTTCTCGCACGACCACGAGTACAATGACCCTGTGCAAGAGAAACGGCTCCGCAAGGTCCTCATGCTGCTCGCCACGTTTGCAGTGAGCGTCACGTACGTTGCAGGTATGAGCACGCCAGGTGGCTTCTGGGACAACACCGAGAACGGTCACCGGCCAGGCGACGCGATTCTCAAGGACCGCCATGGAGCTCGCTTGAGGGTCTTCCTCTACTTCAACACCACCGCGTTCGTTGCGTCACTGCTCGTCATTGTGGTGCTTCTGGACAGAAAGCCTCGCGTGACTGGGGCATACTGGTGCATCGCTGTCGCGCTGATCAGCCTCATCGCCTCATACACGGCCGGCAGCTGCAGGGAGACCAACACCAACTTCTATGTGGGCAGCCTGGTTATTGCCGTCCTGGCATTCATGGCATTGCTTCAAGTTGCATTTGTTCAAGATACCATACAAGCTGCAAGTACCTGGTTCTGGACCAAAATCAAAAGCTTCCAACGCTCCAGGTCCGGAGACTCATGCTGGAGCTTGCCAAAAGCAATAACAATAGCTCCAGGTCCGGAGACTAATGACAGCAGGTACTACGGGAGCACATCCCTTTTCTTATTCTTCTTCCTCTGAAAATCATTGGCTTTAAATAACCTCTTTTGCTCCCCAATTACATAGGATGGCAGCGGATCAGGCTCGCTCCCTTGTACTGTTGCTAGCCACTCTTGCAGCAACCATCACTTACCAAGCGGGGCTGGACCCTCCCGGTGGCGTCTGGCCGGATAATGGGAACGGGCACATGGCTGGTGACCCGATCCTCCTCACAGTGAACGCTAAGCGGTACAAGACCTTCTTCTACTGCAACTCCGTCGCCTTCGTAGCCTCTTTGGTGGCCATCATCCTGGTACAAAGCAAGGTTATGCTCCAGACCCATGTCCTCCAGGCAGCCATGATACTGGACTTGTTTGGCCTCATCGGAGCATATGCTGCGGGAAGCTCTCGGGACTTGACCACCTCCATTTACGCCATGGCCTTGGCAGGCGCCGTCCTGGTCTATGTAGTGATCCATGTTGTCTTCTTTACACTGAACCACGCCGTAGCACTGCTGAGGAAATTGAGTCCGTGGAGAAGAGGCGCAAGCGGTTGCTCCTTTTCGCAGTATTAGCTGCGACCATCAGTTACCAAGCAGGGTTGACACCTCCGGGCGGCTTCCGGCTTCAGGATGATGGATCCAGCGGGCACCAGGCAGGGGACCCGGTTCTCTTGTACAACTTTCCCCGCCGCTACAAAGCCTTCTTCTACTGCAATACGGTGAGCTTCATGCTGTCCATCGCCCTCATTATATTGCTCGTGAACCCCCATTTATACAGGCCAGCCATACGAAGTTACGCACTCGCTGTTTGCACGGCGGCGGGCATGTTTGGTCTGATAGGGGCTTATGCTGCCGGAAGCACACAGCATCTGAAAACATCCATCTACATCTTTGTCTTGGGGGCTGTGGTCCTCTTTGTCATAGCTGTACTGTTCCTAGTGTTCTTGGATAAGAAAGATATGGTCAGTGAACTGAAGCAAGAAAATGCTGACAAAAAAGGAAAGGCAAAGCATGCCAAGCGCAAATATCTGATGCTGCTAGGAATCCTTGTGGCAAGTGTCACCTACCAGGCTGGTCTAGATCCGCCTGGGGGAGCTTGGCAGAACGACAGCAGTTGGTATGATGCAGGAAACCCGATCATGCATGACAACAGGAGGCCCCGGTACCTTGCCTTCTTCTACAGCAACTCCACCTCCTTTGTGGCGTCCATTGTTGTCATCGTCATGTTGCTGCCGCAGTGGTTGAATAAGAATAAAGAATGGTCGCTCAAGGTCATGAACACAACGATTGTGCTGGATTTGCTCGCCCTACTAGTGGCATACGCAGCAGGATCCAGCAGGGGGTGGAAGACATCTGTGTATGTCGCCGCCCTGATCATCGCCGTCCTGGCCTACGTTGCAATCCATATAATGCTGGCATTGTTATGTTGTCATTCTCATAGTGCTGGCATTCCTCAGCAAAGGAGTCCATGCGCCCAAGCAAATTCTCAATCACAGGAGCACGCGAGGAATCAGGCACAGTTTGCTGCAATGTCAACGCCTTGATTATCCGTGTGTTTGTAGCTCTGTTCGTGTGAGGAGTGGATGCGATCTTCCTGTATATCAATTTCCCTATTGTCCCCTGATTTGATTTATTGTTTTTATGTACTCCCTCTGTTCACTTCTGTAAGTCGTTTAAGACAGCTGAAATTGACCTGTTTTAGGTGCTGTCTTAAATGTCTTAAATGCCTTACAAAAGTGAATGGAGGGAGTAATACAAATAGAAAGGAGGGGATGGTGTGTGGCTTCTCTTTTATTTTTAGTTTCTTCCTATTCTTAGTTCGTAGCTTGTCATCTCTGCTATGCCCTATTCCTCCCCAGTTCTAGATTTATAGTCTACTTGATCTTTGATGTACTGGATTATTCTAAATCACTCAAACTTAGCTAGTATGTTCGAGCATATTGGCAAAAACTATACATTTTTGCATCGGGCATATTTGGACTCGGGTTGGGTGTAAACCTGAATCCAGTGGATGTGGCAGGTTCACAGGGCTTGGAGCTACGTATGGTTGTTCTGCAGTTACATGATTCGAAGACTAAGAGCAGTCTTAATCATTGTTAAGTGTTAAACACATAAAAAAGAGCAATTGCACAAACATCACAAGACAGTTTGGCAAGCAAGGATGTAAACACCTGACCGATTTGTGCTCATGTGACCTGGGTAGATGCATTAGAAATTATGCAGGCACCAGGAACCGGATCATGCAAGATGAAATGCTAAATGGAACTCAGGCTCCATGGAGCCTAAATTTTGACAATTCAAAAATCATACTTCTATGTTTCAAAAAATTCTTAAAAAACCCAGAGATGTAATGCACATGTGTGTAAATTTCATGATGAAATACATTAAAATGAGAGCTACAAAAAAATGTGGCTTTTAAGCACTGTTCACGCTCAAAGTTCACGATTCTGTTTTTTATTGTGCAGCTTGTAATTCAAGGTATTTCTTCGTTAATTTTTTTTTTGAACCATGCAGGAGAGCTGCATGTATTATACTCCGTATTAAAGAGGGAAAGGTATACACACGACCAGTTCGACAAAAACTACAAAACTTAAATAAAACATATACAAAAACAAACAAACAAACAACAACCAAGCAAAATAACAGTGACGATCACAGCTAGTAGCCTATTAGTGAAGGATCATACGCCCCAGACTCGCCACCTCACATTGCCTGGCGTCAATTATGACTTGATCAATGACTCTTTGTAAAGGCAAGAAGCGACTATCCATAACCCTGCTGTTCCACTCACGCCAAATGCTCCAAATAATAAGGTGCACCAAAGAGTTCAGAGATTTCCTCTTAGTGTCGTGAGTTCTCGATCTAGCGTCGAGCAACCATCACGTAGAAGCAAGTTATCCTGAGGAACGACCTCGCTCAAATTGGCCCAAAGAAACACTGAACTCCAGATAATCCGAACGGCCGTGCACCCAATGAACAGATGATGAACTGATTCTTGTGCACTATGACAGAAACAGCAAGAGCCCTGACGAGGCAAGATGCGCTTGGCAAGGCGATCCACCGTCCAGACTCACCCTCTGACGACCAACCAAAGAAAAAGCTTTGTTTTTAGAGGTCGATGTCCGGAGCAAATTCCGCAACAGCAGCGCCCTGCACCCAACAATCTGTCCAGACGAAGCATCGTCGCCCATTGCCCAGTTTGACCCGAGCCGACACGTTGAATGAATAGCTGTCTTTCA
>NC_057812.1:189641340-189659530 GCF_018294505.1 Triticum aestivum | reverse complement strand
ATGCTCCAAGATCGGTCCCCTGCAGTATGGGCCTTCCATGCCCAGCATAACTTGAGAGGGGACTTCATAATCTCTAGGTCCAGCATACCCAGACCCCACACTCCTTTGGCGTGAGTAGGAGGCCCAAACAGGTGGAAGATCCCCAGGTGGAGCGGAAACCGACATGGAATATGATCCTAGTGCAGTTTACATTTTCACAGTGTTTACTAAAATTTAGGAACAGAAACATGAAGTTCAAGAAACACACCCAATCTGGCATCGTAGGGTTCGTAGGGTAACATAATATAAAGTGGGAGCCATAGAACAGGAGGCACACCTGGAATTACGTCCGGGCATTGCAGAAAACTTCAGAGAAAGCATATCCCCCAGCTGCAGCGCCTGGCAACCTGGGTGGAGAAAGACACGGGATGCCCCTTTCTCAGGATGGTTTCTTGCACGCATTTCGTCGAGCACCAGCCCTGCACCCGCAGGGGGTCATTTAGTCGAGCACCACCAGCTGGGCATTCCGACGGGGCCATTTCGTCAAGGACCATCGGGGCGCTCTTTGAGCGGAGCTCGGCCTGCTTCACTCACCTCTCGCGGCTTCTCGCAGTCCGGCCTGTCGCCGTTTGTCTCCAGTGCATCAGCACCGGCAGCCTTGGCGCTGCGATAGGACAATGAGCTCTAATCTTGATTCAGGCAGTAAATTAAGCCATGAGAGCGAGCAGGTCGAACGCAGGAGTCCATTTCTCACGATCGCAAGCTGCATGCAGCAGATTGGGTTCTCGATCGCGATTGCTGCGGCAACAGAAACTGTGCTAGACTCTGCAAGCGGACGACATAGGACGACACCCCTGCTCCGGTGGCCTTATCCATCGAAAGGAACATCGAGTATAACAAAATGCTCCCATCGAAAGAAAATAAAAATAAGTACTCCCTCTGTCCCATGATATAAGAACATTTTTCACACTACACTAGTGTTAAATACGTTCTTAGGATGGAGGGAGTAGAAAGTAAAGCTCGTGCTTGGCGGGCGCCCCTATGTCTCGCTTTAAACTAGAGAAGCCTCGCGTCGGGGGAGCCTCAGATGGGCCGGCCCAGCCGCGCGGGAGGCCACGGCCTGTTTTTTTTTCTCTTCTCGTTTTCTGCTCTATTTTTGTACTTTTTTATACTTTAAGATATTCTACACACACAAAATTCTTTAAAAACACATTTGAGAAATGTTGAACAAGTATTAAAAATGCTGAACAAGTATCTGAAAATGTTGAATAATAAGTATTGAAAAATGTTGAACGAGTATATGAAAATGTTGAAAAAGTATTTAAAAAATGTTGAACGTGTATTTGAAAGATGTTGAACAAGTATTTGAAAAGTGTTGAATAAACATTCAGACAATGTTGAACGTGTATACAAAAAATGTCAATCACTTATTAAAAAAACTGTTTTTGACATATACGAAAATGTAGAGTAAAAACGAAAACATACATAAGAAAAAATAAAGAAAAAAATGGAGAAGAAAAAAGAAAACCGGAGAAGAAATAAAAAAAACTAAAAAGGGGAAAATAGAAAAACCTGGTGTTTTCTCTCAAGTAGTTCGCATGTGCTATCCTAACGCGAGCCCAACCCTAGCGCAATGGGTAGAAGCACGAGGAACCACCGTGTCGACCTGGGTTTGATCCCTGGGGAGTGGGTCGTGCTTTAAGGCTGGTCCACGAGCATAGATTTTTGGTCCAGCAAGTGTCTAACACAACACGTGAATATAAGGATACATGCTTACGAACGTTAATCAATAAAGCAAGTGTGTTTGGATTCAAAAATAAAATTAAATGAGCGGGTAAGTGCGGTACTCATATCAATAAACCACGCTCTATATTTGTGGTTGAAGAGGATGACATGCATATTTTTCTTCTCTTGCCCCTATGCTAAAGCAGTTGGGTTCTCTAAACCCTGGTTTATTAGATCTTGTTACAACATCACAGGTATGTGCCGGAAATTATTCAGGCCATTCTAAACTCTGGGCACTCCCAAGCCTCTATGTGCACTGTCTTACTTTCGAGGGTTTCCTTGAGTGAGTTTGGCCCGCTTATGGGGCGGGTGGCGTTAGGGTGAAACCTTGGTACGGTCGTTTTACACCCAATGGAAGCAAGACCGTCCTTATATATAGATTCCAACCTTTTTTAGTCTCCCCATGTATATGATGGAGTTACATATCTTACCGAAGCGGTTCATAGCTTGTTTGATAAAGATCATTCCCGATTATTCTGGCAAGCGATGGACGACCGATAGAAATATCATATGATAAAGTGGGTTGACATTTGCATGCCAAAGGACTTGAGATGGGTAGGCATTCTAGCGTCCCATCGCATGAACATGTTCCTTATGTTGCGGTGGGTCTGGCGGATAATTCGCCTGGACGGAGGTTTATGGTTGCAGCTTATTAAAGTAAAGTACCTTAGGGGCCAGCCCCTGCTTGTATGTGGATGTAGGGAGGGATCCCAATTTTGGAGGTCCATCCACCACATCAAGCATGAGATTCGCCTGGGGTTGTCCTTCTCGAATTGTAATGGTGAGGGGACCCTATTTTTGGCTTGATCCATGGGTGGACGGGCCCCATTATGTATGGGGTCAAACTTGTTTGTCATATTGTGACGCCTCGAGACTGATGCTCGAGAAAACTTCCTTATATTCCGGGTTTCGCCGTGTGTTTTATTTGTGGTTGCCCTTTTATTTTTGCATTGCATCATGTCATCATGCCATCATCTCATAAATCTTTTGCATCTCAACTAAATAAATTGTATGGATCTTCGATCCATTTAAATCGAGGGAAGGATGACTTCTCTTTATAATATATCCTCCCGATATTAGTGGAGCTATTATAAAATAATCCATTCTTATGGAATCACCTAAAACACACTTGCATATTTCCCCATGCCTTTGTTATCTTGCTGCTTGACCTCGAACCTTATTCGTAAATTCTTTCGTCATTTTCCGGAGCTCCACCAAAAATCCGAACATTCTTGGACCTTCCTGACCCTCACTTCATATTCGAACCATTTGAATTTAAATCAAATGAGTTTGAATTTAAACTTTGAAAAATGGCCACTCCATTTTTCTTGGATCGTGCACATTTCTGCGAGTCCGGGAATATTATCCGCATGCCCAAATTCTTCCTCTAACCTTCTCTTCTCTCTTTTCTTTCTCTTTATTTCTCTGTTATTTAAAAGAAAAGGAAATAGGGGAGAGGGAGAAGAGAGTCTCGCCCAGCTGGGCCTCTCGCCGGCCCAACCTCCCTGGCCCACTCCCTCCTAAACCCTACCCGAATCACCTCCTCCCTCTCCTCTCCCCTCGCACCGCCAGGGAGCCCGACTCCTCCATCTCACTCGATCCCATCTCATCTCCCTCGTTCCCTTACGCCATCTCTCCCTCCTCTCGAGCCACCCCTCTCCCTCACTCCCTCGACAGCGCCCACGCCCGATCCTCATGGCGCCCCTGTTCCCCGTGGTCGTGTCCCTCGATGCTCGCCATAGCTGCAGCTCCTTCTCCAGCCTCGTCAGATCCCAGCGCAGCCTGGTGCCTCCTCCTCCCTTGGTCCTGGACGCGCCCGGCCGCCCGCAACGATCGTCGTCCGCGCCCACAGGAGCCAGCAGTTGCAGCCCCGAGCCCTCTGCTTCTTCCCTGCCGGTGTCCGAGGCCGCAACCTCCCCTGCCGCGGTCACCTTTTTCCTCGCCCTTCCATCTTCGCCGCTGCGCCAGCTCGCCTCTGCTCCGCGCCGCTCCTCCTCTACCATGGCCTTCCTCCTTCAGCATCGCGCCTGCACCCATCGTCGCCGCCCCAAGCCACTCCCTCACCTTCCCTCGCCGTCCCGACCAGCAGTAGGAAACCAGGAGCTCAAGCCCTGCCATGGCCGCCACCCGTTCGATGCCTCCGCCCGGTTCCTCTCACGCCGTCGCCCTGTTTTTCCCCTACTTCGAACGAGGAGAGTTGAACCCTCCTTTGCCTCGCACGGAGTCCAGCTCCAGCAACGCTCGTGGACCGCAAACCGCGCCAAGACCAGCGCCAAACCTCTGCTTCGTCCTGCAACGCGCCAAGTACCACGACCATCGTGTTTCGTTTCTTCGCTGCCAAGGCCGAGAGGATGCCAAGTTCCATGACGACGAGGACCACCAAGTTCGTCTACGTCGTCAAGTGAACGAAACGACTACCATCACTCCAAGACCCAAACGACTACTGCGACATAAATGTCTACGTGATGACCCCGAAGGACTTAGAGTCGCCAAGCAGCTCTCCGTATGAATGGGAACGCCTACCGTCGCCAAGATCGAGAGTACCTCTACAAAAACGCCAAGTACCCCTTCATGTCGGCAAGACCCGCAAATCGGACCCCGAACGATCAACGTCTCGTGGACCGTGTACAACTACCGTCGCCCCGAAGACGTTGGAGTCATCAAGTACCTCTCCGAAAAGAACGTGAACGACTACCGCCGCCAAGATCACGAGTACCTCTACCGTCGTCATGTACCCCTACTTCCACTACGAACGTCCCGAGAACGTCTACTTCCTCTACTTGGCACCGATCGAGAACCGTCCCGTTTGCATACTTTGAAGTTATAACCCGAGACGACGTCCGTGTAACGAATGCTTGCGATGTTTGAGATGCTCATGTTCAAACCGTGTTCGAGTTGTCATTGCACGTTCCTCCTCGGTTGCCATGCCGTCGACCCATGGGGAAGCCGGTATCCGGGATCACCCCACCATCCTCGCATGATCCGTTCATACACATTTTCTCTTGCACCGACATCTCAATGAGTTGTCGGATCACCCGGAATGTTGCCGTGGCACCATTTCCGTGGTAGTTGGCGTGGCACGCTTTTTGTTCCACCATGACGACCAAATGCTTCATAATGCTCATGTCAACTCTTAATAAAAACTGCATAAAACTTGCTCATGTCATTCGCATCATGATAACAACAATTAAAATGTTTAAAATTGTTGTTGCTATATATTACTAATGCATATGGGGATTTACCGGATTCGTTATTTGTTATACCCGACCCAATTTAAATTGTTTAGATGGTGTAGTTTTGTTATGCCTCACCTCTTGCCATGTTAACCAACATTTAATATTGTTGAGTACCTAACCGAGAGAGAACTAAATAATTGATGTGGTGTTCCGTCAATATGCAACTCGTTGCATATTGAGCTCCACTTAATTCGTAGGATTGTTTGTGATTTTTGCCATGCCATGCCTCTTTAATCCGGGCATGCATCATTCTTGGTTGTGCATCATGCCATGTTTACATGATGGTTGTTTACTATGGTGTTTGCTTCTTTCCGGTGTTGTTTCTTCGGGTTGGTTCCGTTAACGTCGCGTTGTGAGGAACCGTTCGACTACGTCCGCTTTGTCTTCTTTATGGACTCGTTCTTCTTCCTTGCGGGATCTCAGGCAAGATGACCATACCCTTGAAATCACTTCTATCTTTGCTTGCTAGATGCTCGCTCTTTTGCTATGCCTATGCTGCGATACCTACCACTTGCTTATCATGCCTCCCATATTGTTAAGCCAAGCCTCTAACCCACCTTGTCCTAGCAAACCGTTGTTTGGCTATGTTACCGCTTTGCTCAGCCCCTCTTATAGCGTTGTTAGTTGCAGGTGAAGATTGAAGTTTGTTCCTTGTTAGGACATGGAGATGTTGTTCCTTGTTGGAACATGTTTACTTGTTGGGATATCACAATATATCTTATTTAATTAATGCATCTATATACTTGGTAAAGGGTGGAAGGCTCGGCCTTATGCCTGGTGTTTTGTTCCACTCTTGCCGCCCTAGTTTCCGTCATATCGGTGTTATGTTCCCGGATTTTGCGTTCCTTACGCGGTTGGGTTATAATGGGAACCCTTGACAGTTCGCTTTGAATAAAACTCCTCCAGCAAGGCCCAACCTTGGTTTTACCATTCGCCACCTAGCCTTTTTCCCTTGGGTTAGGCCAGCCCAAGGGTCATCTTTATTTTAACCCCCCCCCTGGGCCAGTGCTTGTCTAAGTGTTGGTCCGAAACAGAGCCACTTGCGGCGCCACCTCGGGGAAACTTGAGGGCTGGTTTTAGATGTACGTAATGTTCATCCAGTGTTGCCCTAAGAACGAGATATGTGCAGCTCCTATCAGGATGTCGGCGCATCAGGAGGTCTTGCTGGACTTGTTTTACCATTGTTGAGGATGTCTTGTAACCGGGATTCCGACTCTGATCGGGTCTTCCCGCTAGAAGGAATATCCTTCGTTGACCGTGAGAGCTTGTGATGGGCTAAGTTGGGACACCCCTGCAGGGATTTGAACTTTCGAAAGCCGTGCCCGCGGTTATGGGCAGATGGGAATTTGTTAATGTCCGGTTGTAGAAAACCTGAAGATGACCTTAATTAAAATACATCAACCGCGTGTGTAACCGTGATGGTCTCTTCTCGACGGAGTCCGGGAAGTGAACACGGTGTTGGAGTTATGCTTGACGTAGGTTGCTCTAGGATCACTTCTTGATCATAGATTTTCGACCGTGCTTTGGCCTTCTCTTCTCGCTCTCATTTGCATATGTTAGCCACCATATATGTTAGTTGCTTGCTGCAGCTCCACCTCATACCTTTACCTTACCTATAAGCTTAAATAGTCTTGATCGCGAGGGTGTGAGATTGCTGAGTCCCAGTGACTCACAGATACTTTCAAAACCAGTTTGCGGGTGCCGATGTTACCGAGCAGGTGACGTAACCAAGCTCGAGGAGGAGCTCGATGAAGACCTTGTCCTTTGTGTTGTTTCGTTCTAGTTGATCAGTAGTGGAGCCCAGTTGGGACGATCGGGGATCTGTGTAGCATTTGGGGTAGTCTTCTTTTATTTTGGTTCCGTAGTCGGACCTTGATTGTATCTGGTTGATGTAATGCTTTATTCATGTAATTGTGTGAAGTGGCGATTGTAAGCCAACTATGTATATGTATTACATGGGTTGTGTGAAGATTACCTCACTTGCGACATTGCTTTCAATGCGGTTATGCCTCTAAGTCGTGCTTCGACACGTGGGAGATATAGCCGCATCGAGGGCATTACAAGTTGGTATCAGAGCCTTCCTCGACCTTAGGAGCCCCCATTGCTTGATCGTTTTTAGCGGCCGAGTTGTGTCTAGAAAAATGTTTTGAGTCATTTAGGGATTATATATCGGAGAGTTTAGGAATTATTTTTACTCCCCAGTCTCCTCATCGCTCTGGTAAGGCATCCTGACGTAGAGTTTTGACTCTTCTCTTCTCAAATTTTACTAAAAAAAATTTTAGGATCACGCGGGTATCTTGGAATCGTTTCGATGGTTTTGTGACGAGAACATTGTTCTTGGTGCCTCCTGACATTTAGGGGTTCTGGCAGTGTCCCGGGGAGTTGAGCTCCGAGGTGTTGTCATCACAATTTTATCATTGCAGTTCTGGAATACCTGAGTTTAGTTTCGCCGACATCGAAAATCTCTTTTATGCAGTTGTTGGTGAGATAACCTCGACGCCACCCAGTACTGGGGCGGGAGTTCAGGAGTATTGTGATAACTTGTATAACGGATGCTTTTCGAAGGTTGAGGTAGATGATTTCCGAAGGTTTCTTGGTTATGTGTTGAAGGATGGATACAGCTGGATGTAGGATTTGTTAGTTTGGGTGAGATATTATGCTTCCCCTGTATCCCCAACACCTGATTGCATAACCGGAAAATTTCGGGAGTTTATAAGTGGGAATTCAAGTAGCTCCTAGGATATCTTTCCGACAGATGTATGATATGAAATTGGGGTTCGACATCTAGTGGTCCGCCTATTCACGGTTGGTTTTACAGTGGTCTCGTTGTGTCTTAAAGAGTCCTTGGCTATGCCGACTCGGGGACGCTTCGTATGTCATGTGCACTGCCTTTGTACATGATGGTGCTGTATGATCGAGCCCGTTTAGGCCCCACCACGAAAACTTCGGACGAAATCTCTATCATATGTTTGTTCTGGCTTATTCTGCAAGCCAACCCTTTGTTTTTGGTTTTGAGTTGTGGTATTCGAGTTGCTTCGAAGTCAAATGTTGATTCCATACCTTTCCTAAGCGGTGTTCTCATATTCCTATGTGAATACTAATCCTTCATGATAATCGAGATTGGCATGTCAATCCTTTTCAACCGGTGTGTCTCTCTTCAAGTGGATCCGATCATTTCAACATTCGCAAGATCAACTCAAGTCTTCTCAACGGTGTTTGTTTCATCCGTCTCCAAGTTGCCTTTGTTTTTCCCGCCCACCCACCCTTTTTCTTCAACGATTCAGATTTCTTATTCAAGTATCCTTTTTATTGATGGGAAGCCTCTCCATTCCTTTTCCGTCAATGTTCTTATCCGGTGATTCTCAGGAAGATTCTAATGGAGCTTCAAGTTCGTCATTCTTCTTTCTTTTCATCTCCGGTGGTTTCAAGTCAAGCTTTGTTGATCATATCTTTTCCTCGTTTCAATGTTTTCTCATGCCGGTGCAATTCTTAATCATTCACCTCTCGCTATTCAATTGTTCCGGAGTGCTCACGATATCTTGAAGATTCGTGTTTCCACTCTGCAGTCGTTCAAGATCTTTTGAGGATGTTATCTCATTCAAGTCATTTAATTCTATCGGTGCAATCTCTCTTTCAAATCATTCAACGGTGTTTTCTTTTGAGTGGGCCCTAACCCACAGGTCTTTTCCCAAGATCTTACCTAACTCTTCTTATTTTCCCGGAGCTATCCCCAAATTCTTTTCCAAGTTTGACGTAAGAGTGAGTTATCATCAGTCAAATGCCTTTCTCCAAGATCGGTTAAATTATTTTCATCGTTGGCTCAACTTTTCCATTTTTCATCCCGGAGTATCTCAACAATTTGGTGGTGTTTCTCATCGTCATTCTCTGCATTTGAAGACCGAAGGAGAATTTTCCTCCATATCTTGCTCCATTCTCTCCAAGAT
The DNA here is from genome assembly GCF_018294505.1 of Triticum aestivum. NCBI lineage: Eukaryota > Viridiplantae > Streptophyta > Magnoliopsida > Poales > Poaceae > Triticum > Triticum aestivum. The sequence continues at coordinate 189,650,586 of NC_057812.1, read as the reverse complement.
TCATGGCGCTAGCTTTATGCCATTCTCTCATAATTATTATTTTTTGGATGTGAGAATTCTTTTCACCCACCCGGAGCAATTCAAGATTCTTTTTAGTTTGTTCTCCGGAGCCCATCATCTCGGAATTTATTCATTCTCAGCTTTCAGCTATGGTTCTCCAAATCTTACCGGTGCTTCGTTCAAGTGATCCTCTAATCAGTTCGGGATCTATTCGTTCACTTGTATCTAAATTCTCTCAAGTATATTCTTTCGTTCTCTTCCCTGTGGTTCTTCATCTTTTATTCGTTCATTTTCAAAAAAAATTACGGTGGATCATTCAAGATCTCTCTTCCTTGGCTATCATATCAATTCTTTCGATCTTTCAAATTATACCGGTGGTTCGTTGAAGACCTTCTCAAGTTTGATTTATACCTCTCTTAATCTTTTCAACGAGAATAAGTAGTATGACAAACCCGTTGTTTGTCATCAATTTAATTGGTGAAGGATAAGCATAATGCAATTCTTATTCTTGTTTCATCCAAATGATTAATTCCCTATTCCGGAGGCTCATCAAAATTCTTGATCTCAATTGTTCATCTTATCTTTTTCCCGGAGTTCCTACCTCTCGCAATTATATCACCACGGAGGTTCATCTAAATCATTACAAGGTTTCACCTTGTGTTTTCAACTTCTCTTTCCTTTTGTTTGATCATCCTTTTGTTACCGGAGTTCTTCTTGAAGGTTCTACATGATGGTCCATCAAGGATTTAATTCCTCCTCGAAGTGTTCATTAAGATTCTTTTCAGAGGAGCTCAAGTATTCTTTATCTTGCATTTCAAAGTGCAATTCTTTCAACCTTATCATTTGAGGTGGTGCTATGTCATTCTTCATAATTTGAGTTCATGCTTTCATGATTCACATGTTGTTAAGAGTGAGATATGTTAAATCCATCAACCTCTTCGTTGGAGTTTTCTTGGGTTATATTTCACCTAAAGCTTCCCCTAAGGATTGTTGCTATTATGGTGTTTATAATTAACCCAAGTTCTTTTATCCTTCCGGTGAGTAAGTTTATCGTCTCCTTCTTGTTATCAAGTCAATCTATCGTTCCGTTAGTGGCAAAATTTCACCTCATAGTTTTGAGAAGTTTTTTTTTCATAAGCCCACTACCAGCTTACTCTTTTCGTTGTTGGTTTTCCAACAATTCCGTTCGACCCTTCTCCTAAAAGATGCCTTGCCAAGCTCTTTGGTGACAGAACTTGGCATTTTCTTCTCCATTCTTTTCTCTCAATTACCTATCTTCTATTCTTTCGTTCCGGAGGCATTGTGATGTTGCTCTCTTCAACCCATCTTTTCGTTTTGCCAGGATCGTGTTCTTTTCTTGGTTTATCCATTTAACCGGAGTGTTGTGTCCTTTTTTTCGTCAAGCTCTTTTCGCCTTATCAAGTCTTGCATAACTTCTCAATCGGAGTGCTGCTCGAAGTTGTTCTTCCTTGTCCCTCTTTTCTAATAGAGTATTTTCAACTTCGTTCATCTCCGTTGTATTTTTTCTCGAAATGGCTTAACCTTTTCAAGGTTCGTGGTTTCACTCAGTTGTCAAAGAAGCAACTTAGTTTTACCTCTTATCTTCCTCTTCCTTTTCTCTCCGGTGCCATTCTAGATCTCGGGACGAGATCCTCTTATAGTGGTGGAGTGTTGTGACGCCCCGAGACCGATGCTCGAGAAGATTTCCTTATATTCCGGGTTTCGCCGTGTGTTTCATTTGTGCTTTGCCCTTTTATTTTTGCATTGCATCATGTCATCATGCCATCATCTCATAAATCTTTTGCATCTCAACTAAATAAATCGTATGGATCTTCGATCCATTTAAATCGAGGGAAGGATGACTTCTCTTTATAATATATCCTCCCGATATTAGTGGAGCTATTATAAAATAATCCATTCTTATGGAATCACCTAAAACACACTTGCATATTTCCCCATGCCTTTGTTATCTCGCTGCTTGACCTCGAACCTTATTCGTAAATTCTTTCGTCATTTTCCGGAGCTCCACCAAAAATCCGAACATTTTTGGACCTTCCTGACCCTCACTTCGTATTCGAACCATTTGAATTTAAATCAAATGAGTTTGAATTTAAACTTTGAAAAATGGCCACTCCATTTTTCTTGGATCGTGCACATTTCTGCGAGTCCGGGAATATTATCCGCATGCCCAAATTCTTCCTCTAACCTTCTCTTCTCTCTTTTCTTTCTCTTTATATTCTCTGTTATTTAAAAGAAAAGGAAATAGGGGAGAGGGAGAAGAGAGTCTCGCCCAGCTGGGCCTCTCGCCGGCCCAACCTCCCTGGCCCACTCCCTCCTAAACCCTACCCGAATCACCTCCTCCCTCTTCTCTCCCCTCGCACCGCCAGGGAGCCCGACTCCTCCATCTCACTCGATCCCATCTCATCTCCCTCGTTCCCTTGCGCCATCTCTCCATCCTCTCCAGCCACCCCTCTCCCTCACTCCCTCGACAGCGCCCACGCCCGATCCTCATGGCGCCCCTGTTCCCCGCGGTCGTGTCCCTCGACGCTCGCCATAGCTGCAGCTCCTTCTCCAGCCTTGTCAGATCACAGCGCAGCCTGGTGCCTCCTCCTCCCTTGCTCCTGGACGCGCTCGGCCGCCCGCAACCATCTTCGTCCACGCCCACAGGAGCCAGCAGTTGCAGCCTTGAGCCCTCTGCTTCTTCCCTGCCGGCGTCCGAGGCCGCAGCCTCCCCTGCCGCGGTCACCTTTTTCCTCGCCCTTCCATCTTCGCCGCCGCGCCAGCTCGCCTCTGCTCTGCGCCGCTCCTCCTCTACCATGGCCTTCCTCCTTCAGCGTCGCGCCTGCACCCATCGTCGCCGCCCCAAGCCACTCCCTCACCTTCCCTCGCCGTCCCGACCAGCAGCAGGAAACCAGGAGCTCAAGCCCTGCCATGGCCGCCACCCGTTCGATGCCTCCGCCCGGTTCCTCTCACGCCGTCGCCCTGTTTTTCCCCTGCTTCGAACGAGGAGAGTTGAACCCTCCTCTGCCTCGCACGGAGTCCAGCTCCAGCAACGCTCGTGGACCACGAACCGCGCCAAGACCAGCGCCAAACCTCTGCTTCGTCCTGCACCGCGCCAAGTACCACGACCATCGTGTTTCGTTTCTTCGCTGCCAAGGCCGAGAGGATGCCAAGTTCCATGATGACGAGGACCACCAAGTTCGTCTACCATCGTCAAGTGAACGAAACGACTACCATCACTCCAAGACCCAAACGACTACTGCGACATAAACGTCTACGTGATGACCCCGAAGGACTTAGAGTCGCCAAGAAGCTCTCCGTACGAATGGGAACGCCTACCGTCGCCAAGATCGAGAGTACCTCTACAAAAACGCCAAGTACCCCTTCATGTCGGCAAGACCCGCAAATCGGACCCCGAACGATCAACGTCTCGTGGACCGTGTACAACTACCGTCGCCCCGAAGACGTTGGAGTCATCAAGTACCTCTCCGAAAAGAACGTGAACGACTACCGCCGCCAAGATCACGAGTACCTCTACCGTCGTCATGTACCCCTACTTCCACTACGAACGTCCCGAGAACGTCTACTTCCTCTACTTGGCACCGATCGAGAACCGTCCCGTTTGCATACTTCGAAGTTATAACCCGAGACGACGTCCGTGTAACGAATGCTTGCGATGTTTGAGATGCTCATGTTCAAACCGTGTTCGAGTTGTCATTGCACGTTCCTCCTCGGTTGCCATGCCGTCGACCCATGGGGAAGCCGGTATCCGGGATCACCCCACCATCCTCGCATGATCCGTTCATACACATTTTCTCTTGCACCGACATCTCAATGAGTTGACGGATCACCCGGAATGTTGCCGTGGCACCATTTCCGTGGTAGTTGGCGTGGCACCCTTTTTGTTCCGCCATGACGACCAAATGCTTCATAATGCTCATGTCAACTCTTAATAAAAACTGCATAAAACTTGCTCATGTCATTCGCATCATGATAACAACAATTAAAATGTTTAAAATTGTTGTTGCTATATATTACTAATGCATATGGGGATTTACCGGATTCGTTATTTGTTATACCCGACCCAATTTAAATTGTTTAGATGGTGTAGTTTTGTTATGCCTCACCTCTTGCCATGTTAACCAACATTTAATATTGTTGAGTACCTAACCGAGAGAGAACTAAATAATTGATGTGGTGTTCCGTCAATATGCAACTCGTTGCATATTGAGCTCCACTTAATTCGTAGGATTGTTTGTGCTTTTTGCCATGTCATGCCTCTTTAATCCGGACATGCATCATTCTTGGTTGTGCATCATGCCATGTTTACGTGATGGTTGTTTACTATGGTGTTTGCTTCTTTCCGGTGTTGTTTCTTCGAGTTGGTTCCATTAACGTCGCGTTGTGAGGAACCGTTCGACTACGTCCGCTTTGTCTTCTTCGTGGACTCGTTCTTCTTCCTTGCGGGATCTCAGGCAAGATGACCATACCCTTGAAATCACTTCTATCTTTGCTTGCTAGATGCTCACTCTTTTGCTATGCCTATGCTGCGATACCTACCGCTTGCTTATCATGCCCCATATTGTTAAGCCAAGCCACTAACCCACCTTGTCCTAGCAAACCGTTGTTTGGCTATGTTACCGCTTTGCTCAGCCCCTCTTATAGCGTTGTTAGTTGCAGGTGAAGATTGAAGTTTGTTCCTTGTTGGGACATGGAGATGTTGTTCTTTGTTGGAACACGTTTACTTGTTGGGATATCACAATATATCTTATTTAATTAATGTATCTATATACTTGGTAAAGGGTGGAAGGCTCGGCCTTATGCCTGGTGTTTTGTTCCACTCTTGCCGCCCTAGTTTCCGTCATATCGGTGTTATGTTCCCGAATTTTGCGTTCCTTACGCGGTTGGCTTATAATGGGAACCCCTTGACAGTTCGCTTTGAATAAAACTCCTCCAGCAAGGCCCAACCTTGGTTTTACCATTCGCCACCTAGCCTTTTTCCCTTGGGTTAGGTCAGCCCAAGGGTCATCTTTATTTTAACCCCCCCCGGGCCAGTGCTTGTCTAAGTGTTGGTCCGAAACAAAGCCACTTGCGGCGCCACCTCGGGGAAACTTGAGGGCTGGTTTTAGCTGTACGTAGTGTTCATCCGGTGTTGCCCTGAGAACGAGATATGTGCAGCTCCTATCAGGATGTCGGCGCATCGGGCGGTCTTGCTGGACTTGTTTTACCATTGTCGAGGATGTCTTGTAACCGGGATTCCGAGTCTGATCGGGTCTTCTCGCTAGAAGGAATATCCTTCGTTGACCGTGAGAGCTTGTGATGGGCTAAGTTGGGACACCCCTGCAGGGATTTGAACTTTTGAAAGTCGTGCCCGCGGTTATGGGCAGATGGGAATTTGTTAATGTCCGGTTGTAGAAAACCTGAAGATGACCTTAATTAAAATACATCAATCGCGTGTGTAACCGTGATGGTCTCTTCTCGGCGGAGTCCGGGAAGTGAACACGGTGTTGGAGTTATGCTTGACGTAGGTTGCTCTAGGATCACTTCTTGATCATAGATTTTCGGCCATGCTTTTGCCTTCTCTTCTCGCTCTTATTTGCGTATGTTAGCCACCATATATGCTAGTCGCTTGCTGCAGCTCCACCTCATACCTTTACCTTACCCATAAGCTTAAATAGTCTTGATCGCAAGGGTGTGAGATTGCTGAGTCCCCGTGACTCACAGATACTTCCAAAACCAGTTTGCAGGTGCCGATATTACCGAGCAGGTGACGTAACCAAGCTCAAGGAGGAGCTCGATGAAGACCTTGTCCTTTGTGTTGTTTCGTTCTAGTTGATCAGTAGTGGAGCCCAGTTGGGACGATCGGGGATCTGTGTAGCATTTGGGGTAGTCTTCTTTTATTTTGGTTCCGTAGTCGGACCTTGATTGTATCTGGTTGATGTAATGCTTTATTCATGTAATTGTGTGAAGTGGCGATTGTAAGCCAACTATGTATCTTTTTCCATTATGTATTACATGGGTTGTGTGAAGATTACCTCACTTGCGATATTGCTTTCAATGCGGTTATGCCTCTAATTCGTGCTTCGACACGTGGGAGATATAGCCGCATCGAGGGCGTTACACATATGCTCGGATCCGATCGTGTTGGTCTTCACGGCTGCCCACAAACGGCCATCGGAACATCTTATTCCTGGACATTTGGAGACCTTAGAGTGGGCTAGCATGTGGGCAGCCCTCCCGCTGTTGCTCACGGATTATCCGGACACCGTATCCTGGCAGCTATCCCCTTTGGGGGGCTTCTCTCTCGGCTCGTCATATCATTCCTTGTGATGACGGTCGCCTATTGCCTAGACTCTTCCGCTCTAGAAAGCGCTCTTACCCCTGAAGATCAAAATGATTGTTTGGCAATTGTTGCAGGATCACCTCTCATCTGGGATGGAGATGATCAAGCGGCACGACTCTAGGAATGGGTTGTGCCCTCTTTGTGGTGTCCCAGAGACCGGGACCCACATCCTCTTCTCTTGAATGGCAGCAACAATTTTTTGGAGTTTTGTCCATGAGGCTCTGGGCTTGACTGGGAGGCCCAAGACCTGGCTGGGTCCCTTCAAAACCATGTCAACCAGACCAGGAGGAGGAGACGCCTCTTCTGCATTGTGTTTGCGGCGCTATCATGGACCCTGTGGATGACGCACAATAAGATGGTAATTGAGTGGGTCTTTCTTAGACGGGTCTCTGACTCAATCGTCAATTTCCTTGCATTTTTGCAGCACTAGAACGCATTGTCTAGACAGCAAGATCATGATCGGCTTGGCCTTATGATGGACACGGTCACTGTTGTCGCTCGACATAACCAACTACATGATGAGGGGAGGGACAACAGATGCAGGTACCGACACTTGACAATGCGCTCCCTACTGGGAGCATCATGAGATCTGATTTGCAACTAACAAGTTTCAAAGTCTTCCCTGATGCTGCCTGTAATAAAAGGCACACAAGCATGCTACATGAATTGGCGTATACATCTGCAATGAGCAACTAAATCAGAGAACAGATGTTATGATTACGGCGTGCTGCAAAGTTGTTAATTCGCCTCTTAGGTTCCGTAGGTGACAAGCACGCAGGCAAAAATCAGGAACGTAAAATAGTAAGATAGTACAGATTTCAGAATATCGAAAAACTTGTTCTATTGCAAAGAGCAGGCTTGCGCCAGGCCCATCTCCGTCGCATCTCCTCCCTCTCTCATCCTATTGTCAAGAAGACGAAGGAAGGAGATATTTTAAAATCCAGTGTGGCGAACTGATTAGGACCAGAACCACACATAAACCCAAGTTTGGCCAAGTTAGAAAATTGATGTGAGTACCACCCAAGCAGCATACATTGTTGATGCTCGAATAAGCTCATCCGAATCTTTGCAAGGCATGTTCAGCCTCTTACCAACAAACATACCCACGGAAAATGATGGTTGGCAAACAGTTAAGCAAGTGCTCAGGGACTAAGCTAGGCCAGACGACAACTGGGTCATCCACCGTAAATAAACAATAGGAGACACTTATCTAGTGAAAGACTTGCTGATTTTCAATGCACAATAGCCAGCTCCTCCCCTGAAGGTGCCAGCAAGATGGTTTTGTTGAGGCTGCTGCTGCCTGCTGTTGGCAATCCTAAGCTCGGTCAAAGCATCTTAACACCCGTATCATCCAGGAGTTGCACATACAGCAACTCATGGGGAATAGTCAATGCTCGACAGCGCTGCCTAACAAACATGCACAATGCGGCTGGCTCAACTTGAAATTGCTTAGTTTACATGACCCGCATTTTATATCATCCACTAGCTTCTGGTCACAACAAGGGTGAGTATGCGAGAAACCATCCCGAGTGGAGCTCCACGACGCGGAGTCATGCCTCACGCGTTGTCTTCCGTTGCCTTTCTTATTTCATCCCGCCGAATTCACAGCGCAGTTTCCCTTTCCCTGTAAAGAAAAAGTCACAATGTATGCTTAATTTTAGGTTTGTTTTGATAGGTGAGAACTGAGAACAATAGCATTTGATCTGAAGGCATAATTAGGCATCAGACTATAGAACACATACCCGATGGTTCTATACAAAAACTTGTACAACCTACTGTCACCAAAGTTGTAATTTTTTGTGCATTTCTACATGAACATCACATAATACTCCCTCCGTCCCATAATCCTAATATAAGAGCGTTTTTTACGACGCTAAACTAGTATAAAAAATGCTCTTATATTATGAGACGGAGGGAGTAGTTTCTACGTCATATATGTCCCATAAGAATGGATTGTTTCTTCCATGGACAAAGACCGTTTCTCTCAACAGCGACACATTCGTTTAAATCCCATGATCTGAGACGTTGTGTAAGTGTGCATGTCAATGTTGCAGTGTTTTTCTAAAAAAAAAAGGATTTAGGAGACAATTGTCTGTTGTGCCACCCTTATCGGCATGCCTCTGCCTCTCCTACATCACTACAGAACAACCAACTACTATAACTAGAAAAATGCATGTGCTTAGAATAAAGTAGTACTCCTGATCTGCCCAAGCAGTTTCTTCTCCATTGTCTCCCTCGTTCCGCCCACTCCTCTGTTTCGGGTACATTGCACTGCCCCTTCCCCTTGATGAACTTCGATGGCATTCTCCAGCGAGATTCCGACATGGCATTCAGTGAATAACAGTGATGATTGACACCTTTGGCGCATCAGCATAAATTAGAAGGTCAATCTGCCGGCAATACCGTTTCTTCCTGGCCTTTTTTCTTTGCAAATTTATGACGTTATGCCAGGTAGTCATGCATGCTGACGAGCAAGCGTGGCTATATATATTTGAGAGAGAGATATATCTTCAGCAAGGAAGTCTTGGCACAACTCCCTCCATCAGTTGGACCTTGAGACACCAATTCGCTATCGAAATGGCGACTGTGCGACAACGCGACATCAGTCAGGATGAGATCGTCATGGACGTCGCCGCTATGGTGGATCCTGCTCCGGGTCCTGAGACCAAGAGTGCTCCACCTCCTCCAGGTCCTGAGACCAAGAGTGCTCCACCTCCTCGGGGTCCTGAGATCAAGAGTGCCGAGCTCATGCGGGACCTGAGCAAGTACATTCTGCTGCTCGCAACGCTGGTGGCCATGGTGACGTACGCCGCGGGGTTCAACCCGCCGGGAGGCGTCTGCACTACCAGAATAACCTTATATGCCTACGGCCTTATCTATGCCGACGGCTGCCGTAGGCATAG